>NC_056731.1:1072990114-1073295114 GCF_019279795.1 Protopterus annectens
CAATGGCACATATTCAGTCCCTGACAACCCCAACTGTGTCTCACTATGACTATGATTACTGTCAGAGTCTGCAGAGACACTGATTTCAGGTTCCATGCGGGATGATCCCCATCACCACCTGTGTGGGGTAGACAACATATGTAAATTAGTACTGCACTATAAGGTTGTACAGATACACACACACACACACACACACACACACACACACACACATACAGCTGAGGTGGCACAAAGGCATTACACAGACCTCACACTACCCAAATGGTGACATGCATGACATACAGTCAGACCGCAACATACACACTCTGGACAGACCCTCAACATCATGTAGTGCAGCCATTTTCACTCCATGTCACTAAAAATATACACCTCTGGAATACATGAGTAGTGTTAGTAGGTGATGGCCCTTCATCTAGCACACACTGCACCCATATACACATTATTGCTATTCACCAGTATAGCACAGTAGCAACTCCTACAGAGCATACCTCACAAGTGTACAAATCTTCGTAGAATGTTCAGATGTCTAGCTCATATGTTTGCTCTGCTCATCATAACTCCTGTGTTTGTCTGACACATTACTGGGATGATCTGATGATTGACTTCACTAATTAATGACATACATTTGAGTGTCAGACCATAAAACCTGCAGTAAATGTATGTTAAAACAAATCCTGTTACACCTGCAACTTTTTAAACTTACAGTGGATATGATAAGTGTACACACCCCTGTTAACATGCCAGGTTATTGTAATATATCAAATGAGTCCACACTAATTCATTTTGAAGCATTGTCCACCTTTAATGTGACAAATCACCTGTGCAATCTAATTGGTAAACAAACAAATGTGTTAGGAGTAAAATGTAATAAATGAAATACATGCAATAGGGTGGTTGTATACATGTGCACACCCTTAAACTGATACTTTATTGAAGCACCTTTTGATTTAATTACAGCATGCAGTCTTCTTGGGAAGGAGTCTATCAGCATGCCACATCTTGACTTGGCATTATTTGGACACCCTTCCTTGCTAAAGCCCTCCAACTAAGTCAGATTGCAAGGTCATCTCATGTGCACAGCCCTCTTCAGGTCACAGCACAGATTTTGTATCAGAGTTTGGTTTGGGCTCTGGCTTGGCCAATCCATAACCTTGATTGTGTTCTGGTGGAGCCATTCCTAGGTTAATTTGGATGTATGCTTTGGGTCATTGTCATGTGGAAAGTCAGAACCCCTCTTTATCTTCAGCTTTCTGGCAGATGCTTGATGGTTTTAGGTTCATAGGTTCATAGGTAGGTACTAGGCTATTGGCCCTAGGGCCTATATAAGCCTAGCCAAAAGGGTACCCTGGCTTTCGCCACCCAAGAAAATGATTTTCCTGTGCTCCTGTTGAGCAGAGCCACAGAAGTGATCCCGGGGTGAATTTCCTATCTCCAATCCAATCATCAGGATTTTTTCTTGAAGAGTGCTAATGAGGAGCTTTGTTTGCTATAGATAGGTAGTTTGTTCCAGAGTATAGGAAGTCTTTGGGACAGGAATCTATCCCTCCAGCATGTTCTGTTTATTGTGGTGACAAGGTTTAGGTCCCCAGAGTGTTTAGCTCAGAGGGATTGGGATTTCTTTAAGTGCAGCATGTCCAACAGCTCTGGGTTTGACATAGCTTTGTATATTAGGCAGAGATCACCTCTGAGTAGGTGATATGTGAAGGAATAAAGCTGGAGTTTTTTGAGACGGTCTGTGTAGGGCATCTGTTTAAGGTCAGTAACCCTCTTTGTGAGGTATTTCTGTGGCCTTTCTAGTTGTTGTAGTTGTCTTGTGAGGTGCATACCAAAAGGGGCATTGTACTCTATAATGGTTCTAATGAGTGATGAGTAGAGGGGAGCAATGACCTCTGTTTTCCTGGATGAGAAACATTTTGTGATGAGCTGTGCCACATAGAAGGATTTCCTGACTACTGTGGTGATGCGATTATCAAAGGAGAGACTACTGTCCACCTGTGTCCCAAGGTCTCTTATCACACTTTCAGTGTTAAGTAGACTACCGCCTATGTGGTAGGCCATGGGTACAGAGTTTTTACCAAAAGGGATGACAATGCACTTTTTGGCATTGAGCTTGAGGCCATGGCTTTGACACCAGGCATCTGTCTCAGTGAGGTCCTTTTGTAGGATGTCCACATTGTTAGGAGCTTTGATTATGGCTCCTAGTTTGCAGTAATCTGTGAACATCATTAGCCAAAGTCCTTCTGTTTTAACCTGTACTTCTGAGAAGTAGATACCAAACAGGAGAGGACCCAGGACTGAACCCTGTGGTACACCACTTGTCACTGGTCTGAAGTCGGATTTGGAATCTGCTACTTTCACAGTGTGGGTTCTGTCAGTGAGCCAGTTGGCAACCCATCTTGTGACATAGGGATTTATACCTAGTTTAGTGAGTTTATCTATAATTCCAGAGTGGGGGATGGTGTTGAAAGCCTTGGTGAGATCTAGATAGGCTGTGTGCACCACATTACCCTCATCTATGGCTATGGTGACTGTTTCAAAGAAGTCTATCAGGTTTAGGAGACATGATCTGCCTTTTACAAACCCGAACTTGGTGGGGACCAGAGTTTGGAAATTACCAATATCATTGTTTATAAGTTCCATGATGATACATTCCATAGCCTTGCAGACCAGGCTCAGCAGGCTAATGGAGTGGTAGTTCCCTGGATCTGTGGTGGCTCCCCCTGTCACTGTGCACCATTCAGTGAGCACAAAGCCTGAGGTGAGGCTATGATTGAACATAGTACTTAGGTGGGGTGCCAGTTCATTCTGTAGTTTGTGTAGAATGCAGCCTGGGATGTTGTCAGGTGCCATGGATGCTGTGCTCTTGGCTTTGGAGAGTGTATTTTTACCTGTGCAGCCATGATTACTGGAACTTTGCATTCTTCCATTATAGAGATGGACCCTTTAGGGGGTGAGAGGGGGTGCAAAGTTAGCACTGAAACTATCTGCCAGGATGTTGGCAAAATCAGTTGGTTCTGTATATTTTGTGCCATTGTTCTGTAACTCAGAGAAGATCTGAGTGTTGCCATTGAGATTCTTGACATTGCTACAGAATGCTTTGTGGCTGTCTTTGGAATCAGTGGCAATTTTGTTTTCGTAACTAGCTTTGGAGGATTTTATAAGGGATCTCAGCTTTTTACTGAGGCTGACCAGGGAGTTTCTCCAATCATGGGATTTTACTCTTTTATGCAACACTTTCTTTTTTCTGTTGTATAGTTTGTTTATGGCAGGGGAGCACCATATTGGCTTCCTTTTTCTGGAGGATAGCATCTTGGTTCTATTAGGGATTGCACGATCCATGCACTTGTGTAACTGCTTATAAAGTGCATTTGTGTAGGATTCAGCAGACATACCTCTATTGTCCATCTGCATGGGTGTCGTGAAGTTTGCCACTTCTGACTTAAGAAATGTGAACTTGGCTTTGGAGAAATGTTTTTACTTTGGTTTTCCTAATGGGAGTTGGGGGTGGGATGTGGATGTCTAGAGTGACTGGTCAGATCTGACCAAAGAGGAATTGAGCTCTGGTGTGGAACATTGGTTGCCCATGTTGGTAATGACCAGGTCTAGGATATTGTTGCCACTGGTGGGGGTGTGGATAAATTAATCCAAGGCTTTTGCATTTATGAATTCCAGAAAATGTTTAACAAAAGAGTTGGTACATGAGTAGTTTTCCCAGTTAATGGTGGGATAGTTGAAATTGCCCATTATTATGGTGTTAGGTTGTATCCTAATATTTTCCAGTGTATCAAGAAATGAGGAGTGGGAATCCTGGGGCATGGTGGGGTTCCTATCAGCAGTCCGAAGATGCATGTTTTCGAATTTGTCTTAGTTGAACTGACAAAACCAAAACTGCAAAATATCGAAGCGGCATGTAAGCGAATTCTTTCCCTGGGAAATAATCTCATGTTTTAATGTGCTTTCTTTTTTTTTTTTTTTTTTTATTGGAACAGCGATTTATTTCCATCGGAAAAAAAAAATCGTTATTCTGACAGTTTGGTTTTGGAAGCTTTCACTTATATAGGGTCGATTAATCACCGTTCACTTACCTAAGCATTCAGTGATCTAATATAGACCCGGCATGGTGGGGGATCTGTGGGAAGCAACAATTTGGATTGTGGTCTTGCCCAGAGTTAGTTGCACTTGGATAATCTCAGATGCATTATGCTGAGCAACTAGCCTGGAGGTGTTGATATCCTTAATGAATATGGACACACTTCCTCCTTTAGTGTTTCAGTCCAGGTTAGGTGGCCGAAAGGTGTGGTATGAATTATAGCCTGGTAATGCAGGGGTGCTCTCTGAAGCCTTGAACCAGGTCTCTGTCACTGCACAGCTGCCAATGTTCTCCATTTTAAGGAGTGCCTTGAGTGAGTGCATTTTGAGGTTTAGACTTCTAGCATTGAGTAGCATTACCATCAAATTATGGTTGCTTGTACCTGTTACTGTGGTGAGTTTGTCATTTGAACTTTGCCTAAAAAAAGGCACTATAGGGTTGGCAAGAGCCTTAGCCAGTATCCAGAATCCCAAGGGTGACAGGTGCAGGCCATCTCTGGCAAAGCATTGTGGTCTGTCGATCATGCCATCACAGGCAGACAGATACTGGATCCCCTTATAATGACACCAGTAGTTTAGCCAATTGTTGAAGTTAATCATTTTGTCCTTGTACTGTGGTATCATTCTGGGAGATGGCAGGATGCTACTCAGGGTTAGGGTCATACCTGACTGGGCTACAAGATTGAACAGCTCCTTCATGTCTCTTTTCATGCAGTCCAGGGAGGAACGTTTCAGGTCATTCACACCAACAAGGACAATGACAGAGTCATATTTGTACCTGTTGTGGAGTGACCTGTGTGCATGCATTATGTGGCAGATCCTGGCACCTGACAGGCAGCTGACAGTAACTTTCTCCTTGTTTAACCTGGTGAGTGGAACATCTATAGATTCACCTATGACTTGAGGGTTCGGTACGTTGTTATGCCTTATGGGCTGTGATTGAGTGGCACACTGAGTTTGTGGGCTGAGTGTCATTTGGGTTGTGTTGGGGGGGTGGAGGTTACTTGTGTTTCTGCTTTTGTGGTCCCTGTTGCTTGCACAGATTTATATTGAGAGCATCCGTGAATGTAGGTGTGTGTTTTATGTTTCTATGTGTGTGCTTTGGTGGTGTAGGTTTTGAGGGACTATGTGATGAGTGTGCTGTGGTGCAAGTGTTTACCCTCTCTTCTTGACTGTCTAGTCCAGTTTTGGGTGAAGAGAGCTTTGCTTCCAGTTAGGCTATATAAGTGCATCCCTCACAGGTTGTAGTGCTGGGTGGTAGGAGGTGAGGGTTGTTTGTGTACATGAGACAATTGCTACATTGCCCCAAGATGCCCATATTCATCAGGTAGACAGGAGAAAACACCGGGAACTGACCCTTAGATATGCCTGGATAGGTGCTTATTTATTAAGTACTAAAAACTGTTTTCCTCTAGACAAGTGAGAAAAGTTGAGTGTTGTAGTAATTTGTAGCTTATTTAGTGTTTACAATGAGTTCCGAACAAGTGCTGAGCTCAAAGAAACAGATTTGAGTGGTAAAACTAAAAAAACTGGCTAGTTTTAAGGGAAAATTTGAAAAGCAGACTTTATGGTGCTGGGAATAGTTTAACCCTAGCTAAGCAGCGGGGGCTCAGAAGCTTAGAAACAGTCCTGGATACAGCAAATCTGTATCTGGACTAGACTACTTACAGGAAGGCAGGAAACAAGCTTAAACATTTTTTTTTTGTTTTTTGTAAAGTGGAAAGGCAGTAAGGATAAGCAGAAGATAACTCAAGGTTAAGAACAAAGTGGGTTGGCCTTTTCAAATGCTCTTCCTGTATTAGGTAGAAAGAGGTAATGACACTAAACTGGGAGGAGTGTCCCAGATCAAATTTACAGTAGGGGCGGGCAACTGCAAAGCCACCATGACAAAAATAAGAATAAACAAACCCAAACAGGTGCTTAACAAATTTAGAAAATTTCCAGGTAATACCTCACACACAGTGAAACTAGCTAGAAAAGTAGGCAACAGACAAAAAAGTGCTATAAATAACTCATAAAAATAAGCAAAAAGCAGGATACTTAAAGAAGCAAGGAGACTCTAGAGAATGCTTTTAACTTCAAACAAATAAGTTATATGATACACTCCTTGTGCTAAAGTGAGTGGTATTTGGAACTGTTCATAATTCCCTCTACCATGACTAAAGCCCCAGTTCCAGGTTATGAACAGCAATCCCAAAGCAGGACACTGCCACCACCGTGCCTCACCTTGGGGATGGTGGTCATCAGGTGATGCAAAGTGTTCCATGTGCACCAGACATACCTTTTGGAATTGTGGCTGAAAAGTTGAACCTTGGTCTCATTACACCATAACACATTTTCACACATGCTCTTGGGAGACTTGATGTAATGTTCTGCAAATTCTAGCCAGGCATGGATGTTTTTCTGTGTGGGAAAATGCTTCCATCTTCCAACCCTACATCATAGGCCAGTCTTATGAAGAATACGGGAGGTATTTTCACATGTAGTACACAATCAGTACTTGCCAGAGATTCCTGCAACTCCTTCAGTGTTGCTGTATGTCTCCTGGCAGCCTCCCTGACCAGTTTTTGTCATATCTTTTCATCAGTTTTGGAGGACATCCAGTTCTTTGTAACGTCACTGTTGTCCCATATCTACTCCACCTTTTGATGACTGTCTTCACTGTGTTCCTTGATATATGCAATACTGTGGTAATGTTTTTGTACCCTACTCCTGACTGATACCTTTCAACACTGAGATCGCTTTGATGCTTTGTATGCTATCTGCGAACCATGGCTTTTGCTTTAGCAGGCACCTGAGTAAATGTCAAGAATATCCTACTAGGGCAGCAGACCGTTACTTGGTGTTACTCAGAGTCTCTTTACTTGATGGCAGGTGTGTACCCAAGCAGTCTGAATGCTGCAATTAAATCACAAGCTGCTCCAACAAAGTATTAGTTGATTGGTGTGCACATGTATGCATCCAGCTTATTGTAAGTTTTGTATCATTCATATTTGGTCCCTTGATAGATTTGTTTGTTTTTCAAGTGAATTGTTCAGGTTATAGGTCACATTGAAGTTGGGAAAAGATGTGGAATGAAATTTTTTGGTCTCAATTTTTTATATCACAAACACCTGGCATCTTAACACGGGTGTGTACACTTTTTATATCCACTGTATAAGAGTAATATTTCAAATATGTTCTGATTTTTGGTCATTTGCCCCCCCCCCCCCATTTTGTCAGTCGCTGTCCAGACTTCTTGCACTGACAGGTTGTAAGGTATGCGATGGAAATGTTACATTTCCTGCATATAGGCCCCTGTGGTGACCACTGTGATGCAGTGCAGTTAACCCCACCATAAGTGAACATGCACATAACGCAATATGGCTAGGAGTGACAGTTGTGTGCATGGTAAAATGCATGGCCTTAACATGCCTTGGGTATTGGCGAATGACAACAGGACAATTCCATACTCACCAGCTTCAGGCTGCTGTCCCACATCCAGACCAGAAGGACCTATGTAGTTGTGGGAGTGAGGTATTGTCAGCAGACTCATATGTGGCATTGGTACAAGATGAATGCAGCTTTTATGCACATTTACGGTACAAGCTTCAATACTACAACATTTGCTGTCCTTCCCCATAGATGTGCACATCTGTGCATTACAAAACCCAACCACAAATGTATTTTGACCTGACATATCCATCTAGATACTCTACAGATGCCATTATGGCTGCTACACTAGTCTATTGATCTCCACTGGGGACTTACCTGCAAGGTCCTCACCCATTGTCTGGGTGCCACCCGCCTACACATTGTAGGTGTCTGGACTCTGATGCTGGTTTGGGTTGGGTTCCCCAAGGTTGGCAAGGATCTCCTCAGTGGATGTAAGTGGGACCTGCGTGGCAGGACCCTCACATGTGGCTGTGTGGTCCCTGCCACAGCAGCAGCCCTTCGCCAGTAATAGAGTATCAGGTCAGTTGCATGATGCCAAACCTACCTGTATGTTCGTGCATGCAGGATGATGTTGCTTACCCTGTGGATAAGGTTGCCCCACAGGGCAGCCCACTCCCGCATATGCTGTTGGCTCTGGCTGAATATTACACTGTAGTACTGGTTGATGTGGTCAGTTATTACTGCAGTTTCAGTCTCCATGTAAGCAGGATTTCAGGCATGATGCATTGCTCCTGGAAGACATAAACAGGGAAACACATCACAGGACCTCATACATTTTTCAACAGTATTTACAAAACCCGCCCATCAACATTGACTAGCAGTAGTAACCATTGACAACCACATCATACCCGTGTCAGCTATCAGCACAGTATCAGCTTGCATTGCACTCATGGTCCTTATGCACCATGGTCCCCCATTGAGGGCCAGTAAATTGCACAATCCTCTCTTCATCATTTACTTCTGTGTATAGGGATAACAGTGGCCGTCTTCCATGGAGATGGGTTGTGGATGCTGTTTAGGCTTTGTTTGATTACAGTGTGTAAGGGAGCTGGGAGCACATGCCTGAGTTTATGTAGGATGCAGTCATGGATGTTATCAGGTCCCATGGAGACCTAATTTTGTTGCCTTTCAGTAGGCATTATGGACCTGCTCCCTGATGATGAGGGGAGGGGTGTGGGTGCTGTGCATATCCACCTATACTGATGGGGGGACAGAGGGGTGATGTTTCCATTTAACCTGTCAGCAGCGGGTTTGCTATAGCTATGGCATGTGTGTATGTGGTATGATTGACCATCAGTACAGGGTGGGTTGGGTTGTTGCCTCTGTGACTGAAGACATATGAGAAGATGGCATTGTGATTGGCCTTGGTGGAGTGGATGTGTCCACTTTGTACTCATAGTTAGCATTACTGTGATTCACCAGTGACCTTATATGCTTGCACAGACAAAGGTGGACATGCTTACAAGTTGGTACCTGCACCTATGTGGCCCTGTACTGCCAGTATAGTGACCTGTTACATTGATTCTGTATTGCTGCAGTCTAACAAAGGGGATTCCCCTACCTTGGTGGAGGTGGGTTTTACGAGTCAGGTATTGCTGAGACCATACAACTATGTAGGTGCTCCTATAGCTGTTTGTAGTAGGCATGGATATGAGGTCATAACATAGCTGGACACTTCTCCAATTTCAGCCTGACAATCATGCTTATTGTTGTACCCATTTCTGTGTCAGGGCAATGTAACAAACAGTAGCTGTTGACATATATGTCTGTTGGGTGCACTAGCACTCATATTACACATGTGTACAACATGTACAGCTTATTTACCTGACTGCTCGCAACTCATGTCTGTTGTTTTCTGGCTTCCAGCTAAACCTACTCCCGCATACATGTGCACAGGTGATACCTGATATACATTTCTGTTCTATGTCAGTATGGCACACTGTATTTACACTCTTGCTGCTCAGTCATACCTCTCAACCTGTTAAAGCAGGACATCTGGATGACAGCACACATAAATGAAGGTCAAAGGCCCAAATATATTGACACTGCATTGCTATTGTTGTAACATACTTAAATCAGTTGGTAGCACAGTAGGCTTTGCATTCTCAGAAATATCCTGGAAGATGTCCAATATTCATAAGTATGCTATTATGTTCTGATGTCAGTGTTCACAGATTTGCAAATGATTTGCCAGACATAACACACATCTATATGTAAATTACTATAAATATTAGGCACACATGTGGTTATTGTGCAGCAGGACACTGTACAGTTGAATGGTATGAGCTCAGTACATCACTTGCAGTTCAACACACACTTCTGCAACAGTAGTTTACCATGAACATATCCTGTATAGGTCTCTTAGATTTGCAACATAAACATGTGTATCATAGTTATATTCACAAGTAACGTATGGATATGTACAACACCCCAGTAGCTGGCCTGACAGTGTCATAGTCAGCACTGATTGACAGACACTCCAGTAGTAGTCATATGTGAGCTGTCCTTTCCTGGGGTGACTCAGGGGCCTGAGCTGTGATCTATGTCACTGCAGACAGAGCCGGATTCTAGGTGTTCAGCAATATATCAGTACAAGTCTTGTTGAGACATATTTGTTTAACCTCCTATTTCCCATTATTAAATACCCCCTACATTCTTACTTGTTTCACATACCTGTTTTTTTTTGCTTGGTTTTGTGGTCTTTCTTTCTCTCTCTCTGTCTCCCTCTGTCAACTTACATAGAGGTTTACACCTGTTTTGCATAGGCAGCAGCTTGCCTTTTGTAGATAATGGTCATGAGCAGGTGATGGCCTTTGCACCAGTTGGTGTTCCCCACTTGCTAACTGCATGCAGAACAGCAGTGGTGCCTGTTATATTTGCAAATGGATGTGTAAGTACACAGAGCTGATTTGGGGTGGTGTTGTGTTGGTCTGGCTGTAGTTTGAACTGTGCTTGGTGACATCCTTGGCAGCTCAGTGTAGTTTCCCTAATGTTATGTTATGTCCAGATATTCGTAGGATGTCCAGTTGTTTGGCTTATATCTTTGCTTAGTCCCCATAACTGTTTTGTATTTTTGACAAATCAGTGGGATGATGTGAGGATTGAGATCACTAACTTATGAGTAGCAATTGAGTGTCAGACTTGTGATATTTCAGGCAATATACATTATAACATATGGTGTTACTGCAACAATTTTCTCAGATTATCTACTCAGGTATTTCAGATGTGTCCCTATTATCAGGCCTTTGTCCCCCCACTTTGTCAGGGTTGGTCTGGATTCATTGCACTAAGGGGTTCTGAACATACCTGTCAACTGCCAGGCATTCCACAGGATGTCCAGATGTTTGACTCATATTTTTGGTCTGTTCCACTAATTATTTGTATATGCCTGGTAAATCACTGTGATGATCTGAGGAGTTATGTCGGTAAATAATGACATATACATTTCTGTTTCAGACCTCAGTTCCTTCAGAAGATGTATGCTGAAACAAACCCTGTTATTGTAGCATCTTTATAAGTTTATAAGAGCGATATTTAAACTATGTCCCTATTTGTGGCCCATTGTCCCCCCATTTTGATGGACTTTGTCCAGATTTCCTGCACTAAGAGGTTGGGAGTTATAATTCTGAGATTCTTAGGTATGACTGCACTGTATATATATATATATATATATATATATATATATATATATATATATATATGTATATATATATATATATATATATATATATATATATATATATATATATATATATATATGTATACACACACACACACACACACACACACACACACACATATATATATATATATATATATATATATATATATATATATATATATATATAGTATGTGTATACTTTTTTCATATATATGTATCACCATACATATATATGTGTATATTTATATACACAAAACGTGATTGATTCCACAGAGCTTTATTCCTAATGTTGAATGCCTCTATTGCAAGATATGTTTGAAAAAGCAACATAAAGTCTTACAGGTGAAGTGGTACATTCTCTGACTGTAGTGTAAAGAGTCCTGGGTTCAAGATCTGCCACAGCCATCTATTGTGTTGCTAGGCAGAACAGAGGGTGATGGATACAGAATGATTAAAGCAGTTTTAAGTGGGTTTGCATGGTTTTCCATCACACTGAGCAATGCCAAAACACTGTTAGTCTGTTTTGACTTCACTTAGCGGTGTTTATTCCTGTTTACACACACGTTAATTTCTTTAAAAGAAAAGAAAAAGGGGTGAAAGGTAGCTAGGGATGTGCAGGGCTGGTGTAGGGAAGGTGCATAGCTGCCCATTTCTTATACAGCATAGAACTTGGAGGTGAATTTGGACACTCCAACCCCAGAGACAGGGGTGAGGACAACAGAAATGTGATGTTAAGCCAATTGAACCAGATTACCTGTGTCCAGTTGACACGTGCGTGAAATGGACAGCTATGTATGGGACAATATTTTTTTTCTGAGACAGATTCCCTTCTTTTTTTTAAGGTGGGAGTGGGATGTTGGGGAAGGATTGTAGGTACATCTGGGGAGGTAGATTGGGTAGGGAGAATGACAAGACAAACAAGACAGCAGACAGGGGCAGTGTATGACACATGAGGGGGGTAAACACATTTAACAGCTTGGGTGATTGGGAATCCGAAGCCCATGAGCCCCCAAATGGATACAGTGAAACTGAGGTCCCCACCCATGGGCAGTCACCACTGCTCCTTCACAGTCCCAAAGGTGGCTGTGCTGAGGGCTGGACAGGAGGGGCAGCCTGCCTCTCGAGGTGTACCAGGTGGCACTCCATCTGGCACACCCAGTCATCCAACTCTGTTCAGATGATGCTGCTGCACACCATACCCCGGAACTGACTGCGGGTGTCAGGTTCCTCTCAGTGCCTGCTCCCAGGGGGACGGGCCCATCCCCTGAGGTGGTTTCAACTGAAGGTTGAGCAGGACCAACAGATGAGGACATCCCAGGTTGAGTCCCAGACATGCTGGGGCCTGGTGCTATGACCAGATGAGGTGGGACAGGTGGATCCACTGGGATATGCCTTTCCAAACATGCTATGGTGTTGAGGTTTTACAAAATATGTTGGTTAGTCATGAGCAACACATTTCAAGGTTAGTTATAACAGCATGCATGGGTGTTCCAATTAACCCCATAAAACAGATTTGGAACAGTTGCAAAGCAAACAGAAAACATGCATACATGGATCAACAGTATGCATCATAACAGCATGCCAGTAACATTGACAGCAACAGGCCACCAAGAATGGTATTTGAACAAGGCATTTTAACATGCAACCAATCAAATATATGAACAATAGTAGAACACAAGTTCCAACATTAGGTTTGGAAAACATCATACCCATAGTATATGAATTATAGTATTGATCCAGATAAGGGGTTGGAGGAGAGACAAAAAATCCATTAACAACTGTTTATGCTTCTATTTTCCACAACAGTACTGCTCAATACTCTATGGGTCTGCCCTCACTTTACATCTACCTATGGCCCATAGCTTCTGTAGCACAAACATTTCTATTAAACTGTCAGCCTGGAATGGTATGGGGAAAACTGTGACAACACTGGGTACATGACTAGAGGGGACTCGTACTTGTCAGGGTTACATATTGGGCACAGAAGGGATACCCTGAGCTGCTGTTATGTGAGTGTTCTACTGGCATACTTCAACTAGTTTCCTATCTGTGTCCAGGATTATTGGCAGCAGTGACCACTAGCCATGACAGTGTAGTACTTGAAAGACATGTATCTGGAAGAGTGCATGTTGTATGTACCTATCCTGCTGTCATTTTCAGACATGTGGTGGGACAGTTGAATAGTTCTATACAGTTTATTAGTATACCCTTCATACAGCTACTACCAACATGTCCTTACCTGTAAAGCCTGTGGAGAAAATATCTTTTAACACTACTTGACTGTTTTTACGTTTATTCCTGATTCCTTGTGTGTAGATATGCAAACATCTTAGTACCACTACCTGGATTTGAACCATGTGTGGGCATGCAAAATTAACAACTAAGTTATTTCTCATTACACTGATCTACTGGGGAACTGCTGTTTTTTGTTTAACTGGTTTCTGCCTAATAGTCTCTTGGTTAGACAGTCTGAACTTGTAATCCTGTGATGCATGCATGCCAGATAGTTAGTGTACTGTGCATTAATCCTTTGGATTACTACAATTTGGAAAGCAAAGGTTAACACAAGGCAATGCTGCATGGAACACACTTTGATACATCACACATTACCATTCAGGGTTCAAAGCTTAGTGCAGTATATATTTCACATTTAATTTATATCTTGTTTTACAGCTCCATTCTTCTAAGTCTACAACAACATACCAGAGTAAACACAACAGTTTCTGTTATAGATGTTTATTACAGATCAATATTAGTCAGACAAACTTTATTTATTCAGTTAACACAGTAACATTATACCTCCTAACAGTAAACAATGTACTCCTTTTTATTTTGCACAGTATACTGTGAAATAGATATTTACTCACCAGCCTGTCAGTGCAGCCTCAGCAGTCTGTCTCCATGGATACCTGTCTATCACATCCTCAGGCTAGAATTCGGTGCACCTATAATTTTGATACTTGCAAACTGCTGGAGTACGGTTGTCCCTAGCATCTTGGATCCACTGGTCCAACAGTGCCCCCCTTCCACTGCTTTAGGTCCAGATGCCAGACCTGATCACCAGTTCGGGGGATGTAAGTAGCACTGGTGAGTTCACAGGTGAGACGATCCCAGTCCTTCACTTTATACTGAGAGCACTGTTATGGCCCTACAGCAGTCTCTCCTCGTGGTTACTTACAAGGAGTCCAGCCATGACCCTGGACTCTGGGATGCCCTACCACTGCTCCCTAAAGTGCAAACCCTCACCTACGCCAGTCATGGTTCCTGTACAGGTTGAACTATAACAGGTAGTGGTTGTGTTCCTGCCTGTGCAGTTTAAATAAGGCCATATTTCCACCATTTGCCATCATTGGTCAATTTTGAAAATGTTGACCACAGCTTAGCAGTGCGCAAACCTGGTAAGCCAATTTTAGCAATACTTAAATGGGAAATTGTTGAGCACTACTTAACAGTTTGCAAATCCACTTAGCTGAGCTGACTGCTGCTTAGTATTCATGCCTAAGCAATGCTTAAAATTGCTAATCATAGCTGAGCACTGCTAATCATTGCTCAATTTTAATTTTTAAAAATATTGGAATAATGACTTCATTTAGTAAGTATATATGATTTACTTTACATGACGTCCCTCTATGTGCTTTCATTGCATTACCAAGGGGTGTGGCTATACTGAATGGGACACTTGTGTATACATGGGTGGTTTCACATGTTATATGCACTCACACTTACATTTTAGACCAGCTACACTACCCTGGTTGACAAATATCAATTACTACATCATTTAAAAAAGAAAAAATAATTTTAACACTGCTTTTCTATGTAAAAATGAAATGCATGTCCTGGTACTCGAACAGCGACCACTTGCATAAAAAGCCAGGACTGTAGCCACTATTCTATTCCTGCATTAGGGCTTATGCTGTACATTTTTATTTATCTCCGCTGGGGTGTTTAAGCAATGCTGGAGAGAGGGCCATAAGATAGACACCCTCTTAGCTATGCTTAAACATACTTTAGTATGAAAAAAATATGTATTTTTAATTATTTATGACATTGTACAGCTTTGTTACTCTAGGAGGTTAACAGATATGTGAGGCAGGCATCTGACTATTCTGCAGACACCTGTACAGTTGAGGGTATTGACCATACGGCACTTTCAGATGGCAGACATTTGTGTTTCAGTCTACATAACCCTTCAGGATGTCCGTGCCAATGTATACCTTTTACTCAATCAGCTTTCTGGGTTTGTCAGAGCAATATTTCAAATGTGTCTTTATTTGTGTGCCTCTGTCTCCCCATTATCTATGGCTCTGTACAGCTCTCTTGCTCTAGCAGGTTGAGAAGTATGTGAGGCAGGCATCAGGGCATACTGCTGAAACTTGTACAGTTAACGCTTATGGCCATACGGCACTTTCATATGGCAGACATTTGCGTTTCAGTCTTCATATCTTTCTGGAAGTATGTGCTACTGCATACCTTTTATTCTATCAGCTTTCTGGGTTTCTCAGTGCAATAGTTAGGGAATGTACTTATTTCTGTGCCTTTGTCCCCCATTATTTATGGCTTTGTACAGCTTTATTGCTCTAGAGGGTTGAGAAGTATGTAAGGCAGGCATCTGGGCATTCTTCAGACTCCTGTTCAGTTAACAGCTATGGCCATATGGCACTTTTGCAATGCAGAGGGTGTGTGACAGAATCTGTCACACACACCCTGCATTGTTTCTTGCTCCCCTAGCTATTACAGTGTCCGCAGACACTGAAATGTTAATTTTATTTCATTTCAGTGTTCACAGACACTGAAATACTTTTAAAAGTACTGTATGGCACTTTCTTATTGCAGGGGGTGTGTTTAATATCCATTCATTACTTAAACATACCCACTGCACTCATTTACTGTTTGTGTCCATTTAGTCTTAACAGCAGTGCTCCTTCATGAATATGCAAGGCACACTGTTGTTAAAGCTAAGGTTAAACAGACATGAACCAATCCATGCAGGAATAGCACTATTCCTGCATAGAGTTTATTGAATCCTGGGGTATATCTTAGACCAAGAGTAAGGACAGAAGAATATATCTGATCTAAATAATGTATAATTTTTTTGCTATTTATTAAATATGCTAAGAAATCCTATTCGGTCTTTTTTCAAGGAAGCTAATGGTCTAATTCTGCAAACATATTTTCTCGAACAGTTCTAAATTTTAACAAAAGAAAATAAATTTTAGAATACAATATGTAGCTAAGGTAGAAAAATAGCCTAGTGAGTAAATTTGATGCTCAAAGTACATCTTTTACCATAGACGGAATACTTCTTTCACCATATACCACCCACATGCAGCCTACATATCATGTGATTTTATCAGTTGTTATTTATGTATTGAAATGTTTTACTCAAAATGTTATATTTCTGTTAAAATGCAACATACATTATTCCCAAAGTAGAAAAAGAAACTAATGACACTTTGCATTTTTGGTATTCCCAACAAAGGAGTTAAGATATTGAATGAGAATATAATGTCATTTTCTTTAGACTTCTTCCATATTATTGGCGGTATTGATATGAGTAATCCTAAATATTTTTGTAAGTGACTAAGAGCAGATAAAACTGTGGTGTGCAATAATAGTGTTTATAGGAGATTAAAGAAAAACAATGTCGTGAGTAACAACAGAGCCTCATAAATAAAAATAAGGAGTCTGCAGCAATTTGAGAAGGGTAGGAAACAGTGTGTCAGAGGAGACATTCTGGATATGATCCTAAACAAAGCAGACGTCACTGATTTCCAGGTTAAGACACTGTTATTCAGAAATGATCATGCCATTGCACAGCTGGGGCTAATGATAGTAAAACAAGGTAAAGACAATGATGTGGGATTTTAGATGAATGGACTATGGTGGACTTGGTGGAGATGGTCAGAGATAAGTTAGTGGCTTAGGAACAAAGTGAGGACGTAAACAAGTTATAGAATGAAGCAAAGACAGAGTACTCAGGGCTATATTAGCTCAATGGGCCAGCAAAGGAATGTGAAGCAAACAATTAATGCAAATGATAAGGCATACATGAGTTGGAAATGAAGGGCCATAGAGGTGGATACGTCTGGGTTTAAAGAAGGAAGCAGAAGACTGGACAAAGGCTGTGAGAGTACTTTGGGTGAAAAGTGAAACAGAGGTCTCAGAAGAGATAACAAAAAAAATTTTATTTTATGTATAAAACTCAAAGGGTGAATGAAGAAGGAGATCTAGACTAAAGATAAATAAAGATTCAATGTATATTCACTAAAATTCAAATGTAAATTCAATAAAAATAAATGCATTTATATCATCTGTATGTACATTCCCCCAGGTAACAATATATCTACATTTGAAGATATCCTGCACTGGCTATCATGTCACTACCCCCAAGAAACCCTACTACTTGGAGACTTTAACATAGACTGGGGAACCTGTTCCTCAGAATCCCCAACCACCCATATTAACCTGCATGCATTTACACAAATCATATCCACCCCTACCAGGACAGGTAAACCCAACCAAAAAGAAAGTATACTTTACTAGGTACTCATAAACAGTCACCCCCAACTGTACACCTCTGGTACCCTCCTTAATGGCCTAAGCAATCACCTTCTCACATATGTAATTAAGCACAAAACCATTAATTCCCAACAACCCTTACTCAGAAAGGTTAGAAACAATAAAAACTTTGACCCTGCCAAATTCCAACAAGAACTAAACTCATGGAATTGTTCTATTATAAAACACCTCCCCTTAGAGGAAGCAGTAGCGTACTTTAACAACAAATTTCTTGAGATCCTTGATTTGCATGCACCTGTTCGTTCAAAGAGAACCAAGGCAAAAACTGCACCATGGCTTTCTATAGAGTCTAAACTCAAAATTACCCTTAGAAACAAAGCATGGGCTTTATGGCGTTCTTCTAAAGACCCTCAAGATCACATTAAATACAGGCAATCCAGGAACAAAACCAAAAACTGAATTTTACAAGACAAAAAAACAATATTACTGTAATTTACAGACAGTAAATCAAAATAACCCTCAGAAGTTTTGGGCAGGTTTAAATAATCTACTACATCCTGGACAAACTTCAACCCCAATCCCTGCTGCTACTATTGATAAAACCCCTGAAGATGTTTCTGATAGTTTTAACCAATTCTTTACTGAGACAATTCAAGCCCTAGCTAGCCAACTACCTCCTAGCTCCCCTGGTCCTGAAAGTAGCACCCCTAGAAACCTACTCGTGTTCAGCTTCCAACCAGTCACCACTTCACTTATCCGTACCTTGATCAAAAAGTTAAAACCCTACAGTTTCTGCTGATCAACTCCCTGCCAAGTACCTACAAAAATCAGCTGATTCTATTGCTTACCCCTTCTCAATACTAATCAATCGAACCATAGTAGAAGCTAAAATTCCCACCATCTGGACAATATCCTATGTCATCGCACTTCATAAAGGAGGCAGCTCTACTGAATTCTCCAATTATAGGCCAATAGCTATACTCTCCACTTGCAAAGATTATGGAAAAATGTATTCATAGACAACTCATGCACCACCAAATCCAAAATCGTCTTATGGTAGACACTCAGCATGGCTTCCGTCCTCATCACAGCACTACTTCAGCCCTCCTAGCCTTTACTAACACCATAAACCATAATTGCAACAATAATTATATATCCTCAGCCCTCTTTTTGGATCTTTCCAAGGCATTCGATATGGTTGATCACCAACTTTTAATCCACACCCTGCAAACATTCTGTCTAGATACTGGAGCCCTCCAGTGGTTTCAATCCTACCTGAATGGTCAACATCAGACTGTCCTCTGGCAGAAGAAAATCTATAACCTTCTACCTAACACCCTTGGAGTACCACAAGGCTCTATACTAGGGCCCTTGCTGTTCTCCATTGTCATTAGCAACCTTTATACTGTCATCCCAAAAGTCAGCTGTATCCAATATGCTGATGACTCTACTCTGATTGCTCAGCCACATCTCAAGTAGAGTTATGGTCAGCTACCCAGACCACCTTTAATACAACAGATAACTGGCTTTCTAAACATTGTCTGATCCTAAATCCCAAAAAAACTAAAATGCTGTTATTTTCACCAACACATAGGTCTACCACTTTCACCTTTACCATAAAATCAAATGATAGCACAATAATCTCCCCTGACCCATCTACAAAACTATTAGGTGTCATCATGTTAACCAAACTATCAAAACCATCAATAAAAAACTAGGGTCACTTTACAGAATAAAAGCCTTCCTAACCCCTCCAGCTAAAATTGCCATAGCTTGCTCTCACCTTCTTTCAACCCTTCTGTATGCATCCCCTCTTCTCTCGAATTTAAACAAGACTGTCCTTAACAAACTCTCAATTTGCTACAACCACATTGCCAGGTTTGCCACTGGGCTGCCTTTTAGGACACATAATTGCATCAATCTAAATCAGCTTGGGTGGCTTGAGCTACCCAGCCTAATCCAGTATAACCAATTGATTATGGCCTATAAAATCCTCTATAATCCGGACAATACTCCTGCACTTAAAAATATTATCACCCCCTATAACAATCCTAGACCGCTTCGATCCTCTAACAAACTACTAATTCAGACTAGCAAAATTAATAACACAGCCAGTGATTCTCTCTTTGCAAACTCTGTAAGTAGATCCTGGAACTCTCTTCCAGCTGATATTACCTTACTTTCCACCTTAGGTCAATTTAAAACTAGACTCAAACAACATTTGTCACTTAACTGATTATGTCAATGTATCAAGCCTGGCTAACTCTCTTTAGAATGTGTAAAAATCTGTTAACCAGTTTACTGTGTAATTTAATTTAATCCTGACTTGTGCTCAGGATTAACTGTAACCTGTGGAACTAACTTGCTTACTTATGTAATCTCTGTAAATAGTCTGTTTGTAATATGTAATGCTGATATTATGTAATGCTGTATCTGCTTACCCTTAGAGCTTTTCTCCCCGGGCCTCCGCTGAAAATGGACATGCATCCAGTCGGACTATCCCAGTCAACAAATGTAAAATAAAATAAATAAATAAATAAATGTAAATCATTCAAGATGAGAAAAAAAGCAGTAAGGATTAAATACTTGGCATCATTTTTAATAAGATACAGAAAAAAATTGTACGGTACAGTGCTGGGATGGAGATCAGGCAGATTGTTTACATCAGTGAACATATACCAGGATGGAGGAGAAGACATGGGGATGGAAAAGGCTTCATTAAGAGGGGGGAAATAAAAGAGATGTGCTATGATGTGTGTTCCTTCATGGAGATCATTCAAAACAAGCATCTGACAACTAGAGGACAAATCTGGTAGCCTTGTGTAAGACTTTGGGTGCATCCTAAATCTAGTAAACAGCAGATGTATTAGGCTAAAAGTTGTGGCAGAGTAACTCATGGAAGTCCTAGACAGAATCCTGAAATGAAGTTTCAACTATTTCAACAGAACAGTTTCAAGGTCAGTAACTGACTTGGGATTATTGCTGAAAAGAGTTGACATTCAAATCTTAAACCAGCTTTGTAATTGGTTGCAGATAAACTTTAAAGGAGACCCTACAAATGTCTATTTGAATTTTACAAAGTCTTTAGACTCAGTTTTATGCAGAATACTGATAAGAAATCAGAGGAGTTATACATAGGACTAAGACTGAAGTAATAGATTGCTCCATGGTTGTTAACCAGAGCACAGAGAGATGTGATGTGAGGGATAATATCAGGGGTGGTTTATGGTATAGAACTTCTGGGGTAAAATCCCCCACTTGTCAAAAGAAAAAAAGTTTCAATATTTTAACACACTAGTGGCAGAGCGAATTACAATCTAGTGTGTAATGTGGAAGATGAGATGATTTCTGGAACTCGGAGCAGCGCACAGGCATGCTTGAGTTCTGCTTTAAGAAAGAAAAAATAATAATTTTCTTGTCACCAGACTGTTTAAGAAGACTGACAGCATCATGAAGATGCCCAGAAGTCATTGCAGTTTTCACTGCAGTAAATTGGAATCTAACTGGACTGTTAAGACAGCAGCCGTGTCATGTAATCTGAGTATGTGATGTGACTGCTGACTAGGCATGTTTCTCCCTCATTCTCTTCTAGAAATTTAAGTTAACTTTACAGTTAATTTGTGATCACAGTGCTGACCTCTGGCTAATGTTTATCTGAAAGCAAAACAGTAATGTAGCTGCATTGTTTTTTAATTCATAGGTTCAAACTAGGTACTTTGGGTAGGCAATTGGGATGGGTCTGTGTCTAGTACTGTTGGTAGAATATTCATCATGTACAATAGTGACTGAGCAGTTATTTTATGTAAATTGGTAAGCATGGTTAGTATTGATCCCACTGTAACATAGCTCTGCCCCTTCCTAGTTGGCCCTACCCATTCAGCTGTCTCCTGCAGCCCTCCTTTGATTTGAAGTCACCAGCCGCCACTGGCTAATGTCACAAATATGGAAGATAATTAGTAGAGTACTAAGAAGATCAGTCATATGTCAAATAATTTCAGTGTTTTTTATTTCAGACATGCTATACTGCAAGGATAACAATTTCAGTGTCTTCATTAATGAGATAAAGGTAGAAGCAACTGTGGAGGATCCTTCATCTCCTTCCCCCCACGTAGCACCCCCCCAAACTCTACTACCTTTTCTTTCTCTCCTATCCCCATCACCACCATAACAAAACCTCTCCTTAAACTGAAACCTGGCTCCTGTACCCCCGACAACTACCTCCAGAATATCTCCAAATGGCAGCAAGATCTCTTGCCTATCCGTGTCAGTATACTTCTCAATAGATCTCTCCAGGAGTCCTATACAACATACCTCCCCAAATATACCTACTACCCCTCACCAACATCCCACTCTCACCTGAAAAAAAAAGAGCAATCTGTTCCCACAAAAAAATCTCACCCCATACATAGCTGTCCATTTTGCACACGTGTCCACTGGACACATGTAATCTCGTCTAATTGGCATCACAATGAATATATGTTGAGCTCACTCCTCTCCGAGGGGTTTGAGGGTCCAAATGTACCTGCAAATATAGTGTATATGCACAGAGCTGTTGCTGTAGAAGAAATGGGCAGCTATGGACCTTTCCTATGCCCTTCCTGCACATGCCTAGCTATTTTTCCTACTGTCTTTCCCTCTTTGTGCCCCATTTTTCACCACTTTCCTATCAACCCCTTTTTCTTTTCTTTTAAAGAAATTAGCACAGTGGTAAGTTGCAGTAAGCAGTGGTAATCAGTGGTAAGCAGATTTGCTTGGGTTTGCACAGGGTTAAGCTATGCATACAAAGGTTGAGAAGTTCGAAGCTAACTGAGTGTAAGAAAACATAAGCGGAGGTTGGCAGTGCTTACCGGCGCGCAAACTCAAGCAAGCCCACTTACAACTGCTTAAAAATGCCTTAATCAGTCTGTAGCCAATGTCCCTTGTTCTGCCCAGCAACAAAATAAACTACTCCTCCAAGGCTCAAACCCAGGATTCTGCATTCTATGCACAAAGTGATTTATCAATAAACCATGGCAGATATGCATAACCTGAAGTTTTCACAAACATAGCATCCAGCACACTCAGTCAACAGTACAGGAAATGCATTAATATCATACCATATAATCTGTTAATGCAAGAAGTCTGGACAAAGTATGTCACATTGTGGGTACAAACAGGGATATACGTCAACTAATGCTCTAATACACTTGAAATGTTGCTGGTTACACAGTTATATGTAGTAGAACACATATGTAGAAGGAGATGAAGTCTAAAACACAAAAGTGTTGGCACTAGTTATTGACTTCAATGCTGCGATCATCCATGACAATTGCCAAGTGAATGAGGAACAGGCCAAAATATGAGCCGAACATGCATGGACATATGGACAGATATATATCTGTAAATGTAGACAGATCGACAGCTATATGTAGATATATATATATATATATATTAATGTATGACTCACAAATAATCATATAACATCAATTGTATATAGATACATACATATGTTCATATGTATATATATATATATATATATATATATATATGTATATATATATACACACACACATATATATATATATATATATATATATATATATATATATAAAATATATGAAATATATATATATATATATATATATGTATATACACATGTATATAGATATAGCCATATGAGATATATAGCTACATACACATGTACACACACAAAAGGTATCAGTAGCCATACATATGTAGAAGTAGTGTGGAAGTACTGGGTGCAAAGAATATCCCTCAGCCACACGCCCTTTAACTGCCACCTGTGAAATGTGTAGTGTGGCAACCATTCCCACAAATGAGAATACTTACATTACACATATACCCACCCTCAATTCAAAAGACATGACACAACACACAGGTATGCATACACAGATAACCTTTATTTGTGTACTATACAATAATGTATGCCAGTACTTTTTTTTTTAAACATTTGTTGACCAGGAAAGTCTGACTAGATTCCACAAATCCTGTTTTCAGTGGAGGCCCAGGGAGGAATGATCCAGAAGCATGTCTTTAGAATGTCGGATGAAACTCACCCGAACGCAGTGAGAACATGCAAATTCCACACAGAGGACACCCCAGCTGAAAATCAAACCAGAGAACCTTTTGCTGTGAGGTGACAGCATGGACTGCTGCACCACCCTTACACCACATAAGATTTGAAATATGTAATCAGTGATGAATGCAAGGCCCACACAAAATAGTAGATGCAAGCAATGTATATATATATATATATATATATATATATATATATATATATATATATATATATATACCATACTATGCTATACAGGCCAAGGGCTTCAATTAGTACAACAGTAGAAACAGGACTTGCCTTCAGGATACTTAACAATCAACAATTATAGATGTAGTTCAGCATTCTCCAATTACATCCTGTAGTCAAGCCCTAAGGGGAAGAGTAGCACTTGTGTTAATGTCACAGTATCTTGTGCATAACATTGCTTAACCTAACATCTCACCATCACACTGAATAACCCTCTTCTTAACAGTTATATCCCTGAAAAGATGTCATAGCCTAGGTTAGTGTCATTGAACCCCCCCCTCCCATAAAAGGCTGTACAATGGGAAGGAGCACTGTGTAGCACACACCTACCTCTGGAATGTACAAGAGCACATATGTGTTCTCCAGCTGTTGCCCCCATATATATGGACTTGGCCCAACAGTTGGTTTGGGGTCCATGACATGACTGGGATGATAGCAGTAATGCTAGCGGTAAATAATGATAGGCCATTAAATAACAACCCTTTCTGTATCACAGCAGAACAAAGACTGGCATATATGTGGAGGAAAGAGGCAGAAACATAGGGCCATATTTACATTATTGCTGTTACACAACTTGGAAATTGCTGGTGTTACAGGATATGTTGCAGCATACCCTTATGCAGGAATATGACATTGAAATACAAATGGATGTAACCATCTACTGATAGCACTCAACAGACAGAATGCCACAGATATATCTGGGACAATACCTGTGTGGTGCACAGACAAAACCTAACAGCCAATCCCCCTGGTATCTTATGGATAGGCCCACAGCTGAGAGCTATGCAGACAGACAACATTCCATGAAAAAGTACCATGTACACAGAAACCCTGTAAGAACAGCAATATACAATGCACACAACAACACTACTCACACTGTCTGTAGGTCTGGAACCTTACCCAAATGTGAATTTGGCCTGACCTGAGTCTGCAGGTTCTGCTTTTAAGAGGTACTGCTATCTGCTGTCTGTAACACTGATGTTCACACACAGGAAGGATGTCATCCATACTGGAAAGGTGAAGGGACAACGCCCACACAAGGCAGCAATTTAAAGTACAGGGTTGCCATTACAGTGGTTATCTAAAGTACTACACAGCAGGCTGCATGCAATTAGCAACTGGTGGACAATGACTGGTGCAGAGGCCACCACCTGATTATGTGCAATACCAACAAAAGCATGCTGCAATCTATTCAAACCAACTCAATCACTCTACTGGAGAGACTGAGAGAGAGAGAGAGAGAACTTCAATAAAAGTGACAAAGCTCAGGATTGTGTTACAGTGAGTGAAAAAAAACATAACAGGTATGTGAAACAGATATGCATTTACTTGCATGTAGTATATGGCATAGAGAAATAGGCTGTATAATGTAAAAGGATGTATATGTGCCATCAGTATTTGTTCCTGCAATGATGTTCTGCTCAACAACTGTACTGGACAATAGTGTCACTCCCTCTGGGAAGTGGGACATACATGTCAAATGTGCAGAACAGCAGTGAATGGCAAAGATGTGACCCATGATATCTGTGTTCTGTAAATTTCTGTGGCCAACGGCGGGTGGGGGTATTAATACTGCAATGATAGACACATGGGTGAGAGACCACACCAGCTGCAGGACAGTCATGTTAAAGTGTAGCATAGCATGCCCAACTGCCATAGCAGTATAATATGCTTATCTAAAGTCTGTCACCATATATAACCCCTTAATGATAGTTTGTGTTCACATGTGACACATGTCTGTGTTGCAGCAAGGCAAAACAGTTCAGCTGTGAAGTAAAGAGACTTACATTAGTGTGGAACAGATGTTCTTATGCACCCCACATACAGATACATATATGTGTAATACATATTCACAGCTGTGTATGTCTACAGAACTTCAGACAGTTTATATATATATATATATATATATATATATATATATATATATATATATATATATATATATATATGTGTGTGTGTGTGTGTGTGTGTGTGTGTGTGTGTGTGTGTGTGTGTGTAAACATATATATATATATATATATATATATATATATATATATATATATTTATGTCAATACATGTCTCCTGCCATGACATGTGTGAAAGAACATCACACATCAATACACAACATACCTACACACCAGTACATGGCTGCAAGATGGAATGTGGAGTATGGTGTGTAACCCATGTTGGGAACATATCGCAATTGTTTGAGAAGGTGGGATATATATGTTGGTGGAGGATATTAGGCACATATTGGTATGTAGGTCTGGTTGGGTGACAAACAAGACAGCATACAGGGCTGGTATATGACACATGTGGTGGTTAAGCACTGTGGATGGGTAGTTACATTTGGAATGTGGAGGCCATTGAGCCTCCACATGGAAACAAAGGGAACACGGTACCAACCCATGGACAGTCATGACAGCATCTACATGGTCATAAAGGTGCCTGGGCTGTGGGCTGAACAGGAGGAACATGCATGTTGAACTTTGTGTATGTGTACTGCATGCCTGTAGGTGATGTAGCACATACCCATGTCTCTGTGGAGCTCCCTATGCACAAGACCCTGGACCTAACTGGGTGACAGACATATGTCTGTGTGTGCTCCATCGGGGGGACACCATCCCCAGAGCTGATTCTACATGAAGGTAGTGATGGAACAGTAGATAATGAGGTTCCATGGTAGGTCACGGATGTGATGTGGACTGGTAACATGTGCACATTAGGTGGGAGTTGTGTTCCTGCTGGCAAATAACCCCATACACATACTGGTGTGTAACTGTCATGGAACATATGTGGGCTGTAATAGTCCACACAATCCCAGGACATGTCCAAGAGCATGCATAGATATCCCCAATATCACAGAATGGCAGATGTGTAGCAATCACATAGCAGGTATACCACATGCATATTTGGAAACATAGTGGCAGTGATAATGGCATGCAGGTGAAATACTCTGTAACAGCCCAGCACCTCTAGTATCCCCACAGGGAGCATGTCTATAAACACATAGCAGAAAGTTGTGTACAATACAATATATGACCCAATGGTACATATACCGGAGACATGCCACTAGCGTTGTGTGAACATTAAGTTGGAGCTGATATAGTGGTGGGAGACTGATATGTGTATTGTATTATGGTAAACTTGCCATATGAGTTGCTCAGACATATTTCCATCATTATGGCTTTCAGGGATTATGGCACACCTGAGGAATCCAACCTATAGTGCCACTGAGGATGACATTATAATCACTAGCATCATCTAGAACTACCAACTGTTGTTCTTATAGACAAGCCAGGACTAGCATGAGCGAACAGCCATGTAGAATGATGTGGTCTGTGGGTGAATGAGGTGGGGATGCACAGCCGTACATATAAGCAGGCCTGCCATCATTGTAGTGACCTGCTCCACCATGTACGTCGCTGTGCCGCTGCCATGCAGGGTGACCACCTTGCAAAAGTGGGGACCATAACATCCATTTCCCCCCCTCACCAGAGAGGAAGAGCTGCTCATCAGCCTGATAGCACCTTCCAGCCCACAAGAGCTACAGACATATACAGTCATGGAGGTGGGTGCTGCACACACACACACACACACACACACACACACACACACACACACACACACACACACACACACACACACACACACACACACACACCAAACATGGAGCATTCAGGTAAGGTTCCAGAGCATATCAGTAGACTACTGTAGTGTATGCATCTCTACAGGTAGATCATGCATATGTGAGATGTGGAGTCTGTTGCTGTGTAGTACTGATAAGCAGTAATGCATAATCTGTAGTACTGTGGACTTCAGCTGTTGTTGTACAGTAATATTGCAGCCTGTCTGTAGCAATGCCACAGCTGTGGCCACTGACATCAACTCTATCTCATCTCAATAAAGATACCAGCAAGGTAGTGGCCAGATGCCGGTGAGTATGGTTTAAGATTATGCTTGGCAGTTCACTGTGCATGTCATATCTAAAGTGTAGGCCATGTACACATATACCACACCTACCCATAATGAATGCTGTACATGTTCACTGACAGAGCACACACCTCACTAATGGGATTACCAGCCTCAAACACATGCAATACACAGACTATCTCAAACAACTGTGGCTACACTCCAGTGCACATTGCCCAGGCACAGCTGACATCTGCCTAACATACACAGCTATGTCATACACAGAACAGTTGAACATGCTACACATAAAGACATCCCACTCCCTCTACAAACACATGCTCCAGGGTCCTAAACCTCATCAACACATTACACAGAACATACTGGAGGGATAGGGCCCTGTCCTGGGTAATTTCCGCACTCTGGAATGGACTACCCATACATGTCAGGCAATGGTACTCATTGGCCCTCTTTACAAAAACACTTGACAACTGGATGGGAAATGGGGAATTCACCCTGGGTAGTATGTCTGTGTCACAGCCTGACAGGGGCACAGGGGAATAACATTAGTGGGTGGTGCAGGGATGGGAATCCCTGTGGTTAGGTTTATGTAGGCCCCAGGACCAATAGACCAGTATTCACCTTTGAACCTATGTGTACCACAGGCAACATCAGCCATTGATCAGTAATGGTCAATAATGGTCTCTACACTCACCATAAGTACATATATTGTGTCTGTGGTCGGTCTAATCGTAGTCTATCACTCATACATGCACCACTGATGATGACATCTGTGAATACACATCAAGCATTCACTAAACACATGTGTCCACATGTAATCCAGAAACACACAGAGGCTGCGAGCAGCAGCGGTAACACAACTTACACACAGATACACATCCTGCAATGGTGTGTACACCTGTGAGGTATGGCACACAGTACATGCCAGGGTGCTGAACAGATGCAAAGCAATGTTGTGGACATGGGTGCAGTGAGTTCCAAAGGGAGGGCCATCACCTACTAACAGAAGCCATGCATCACAGCCATGTATAATGTTGGTAACAAGGATTGACTACAGTTGCACTTCATGCTATTGAGCACCACATGTCCTGCATGCTGACATGTGTGTAATTACAGGTTTGTGTGTGATACTGTACTGCACCATCACTTTCTATTGTGTGTGCTATGGGAGTGTGGGAGTTGTCTGTAGGTGCTGTCTGGTGAAGTGTATGGGTTGCCATGTATATCGACTGCATGTGTACATGTCTGTGTGTGTGGTCATGTCTGCACACACAGACGTGTGTGTGTGTGTGTGTGTGTGTGTGTGTGTGTGTGTGTGTGTGTGTGTGTGTGTGTGTATTCTGTTTAGCAGTGGTGTACAGGTCTTGCAGTCTGTTCCCTGTTTTCCCCTCACAGGTGGCGAGGTGGAGCTGGTTCTCCCCCACAGGAAATTTGATGTGACTGATACTGACAGTGACCATGAGGATAGGAGAGTTGAAGCACAGATAGAGTCGTCAGGGGCTGCTGCTGGGCCTCCAACTTATATCCCACACACATCCACCCCATCCATGCACGCAATCACACTGCCTCTACATACCTCATCACCGTTGACCTTAGCTGAGGGACAGTCTATGGTTGGCATTGTCCAGAACAGTGTGGTACCTATGGCACATTTGTCAGGACACAGCAGCCATAGCCAGATGTCTGGTGGGGTATCACATAGACAGATGTGCAGGGGTGCTCGTCGGAGCACTGCTGGTCATCATGCCCCTGGCAGACGTGCCACATCTATATCAACCACACGCATGTTCCAGGCTGTCATGGAGGCACAGGCACGAATGGAATGGTGCACCAGGCAGGGTCTATGGGTGTAGAGGGCTCATCACACCTCTGTAACTGACAGCATCCATGACCTAGCAGGTGCCATCTGTAATTACACCGAGGTCATGGATAGACAGTGGGGTGAGACATTGGATCTCATCCACAATGTCATTTCCATGCGTCAGGACAGGGTGGGATGGTTGCAATGGCCACATGGATGTATGCCAACAACACCAGCAGCTGGAGGTCACCGTAGATGTTACACCAGTCACAGCTGCTCCTGTAGTGGCAGTACCAGCCCCAGCACTGTGGGGGGTGCTGTCCACAGACTGTCATAGCAGACCACTTGCACATGGTCCTGGCCAGTTCCAGGAGGGACATGGATCCAGTGGATGTCTGTCAACCTTGGGGGACAGTACTCGATCTGGCTTTGTACCTGATACTGCCTGTAGCACCCCTACCAGGCACAGGTCCTGTGTCCATGGCCAGAGATGGTGAACTGCAAACCCTGACAGGTGCAGTCTGCAGCTGTCTTACAATTCCCTGTATAGGGCAGCCACATTGTGGAACTGTGTGCATGCAGACACACACATGAATAAAAAACCTAGGGCAACCACATACCTGCACACATGACATCACCAGTGGCCCATAACAGTACTCAGCCCCCTCACTCTCTCACACACACATGCAAACAAGCACACACACACACACACACACACACACACACACACACACACACACACACACACACACACACACACACACACACACACACATGTTGCCAATTGTATGGCTCAGCCTAGGCCTCTGGCAAATGAACAACAGACCCTGTGCATATGATGATACCTGTGTCACCCCCTGACATCCATAACATTGATGTAGGGACAGGCTAACATGGTTCTGATGCACAGGGTGACTGTACAACAGTGTAGCAATGGAATGATGTGTAGCTTGTTGTCAGCAGTAAAGTGAAATGGTAATATCTTGGAAGCTGTAGCTGTGCAGCCATAAAGCATCATAGCTGTAATTAACAATACTGTATTGTTGTCATCATTATCTATTCTGATTGTTTTGTGTTTGTCCATGTGCCACATGGCTGATGGGTGTAGTGGTGTCAGCAGGCCTTCTACAGTGGACACCAGTAAGTGTAGTGGGTGGTACACATGACATGGCTGGGTACAACACACAGAGCCTTTGGTTTGGATGCAGTACAGATACAAGACTGTACACATGGAGGTATGCCCCCATGCAGGTAACAAATCTGTTGCACATGTAATCCCACCAAGACTGGATAGGCACAACCACACATTGCTATATATGCAGTCTGCAATGTTGATGACATTGAACATGCTAACAGCAGACTGTATGCCCCTCTCCCCACTCTACTGTGATCCTCACCTCAGTAACATGTGTGTGCCAATGCCGGTGGCATAGCCCTACCCTTAGGAGGGTGTGAGGTGCTCAACTACAGTGAATGGTGTAAACAACAACTAATAACCTGATTACATACACTGTACAGTATTACAGACAGCTGTGTGCAGGGATAGATGCAACAGTAACTGCAATAATGGTGGATGTGTCCACAACAGCCACACCCAGTGAGTTATAGCAACCCCAGTGGTGCTGCACACCTCTACAGTGTGGAGGAGGGCATTAACACATCTATGACCTGTGAAGGACTGTATGTCTACAGGATGGCACCTGTGGAATGTTGGCATTTGCCATGCAGTCCTGGTGGAAACATATTCTGTGAATGGAGGTAGATCCCTTAACAACTACACACATTCCTACATGTGGGATGGTGTACAAAAGCCTGCTATGATCTACATAGGCATTGTGCACCTCCTAACACTCATCTACACCTGTCATGATTGGGTCAAGGAGGTATACCAGGTTCAGGTTGTATTCTCTGCCTTTGACAAGTCCAACATTGGTGGGGTCCCATGTGTTAAGATTACCATTGACATTAGGCATGGGTTCATTGTTGATATGTTCCATGTCCCTGCAGACCAGGGTCATCAGGCTACTGGGTGGTACTTCTCAGCTGACATGGTGGATTTGTGGTTGTCCTTGCCAACATTGGTGAATCCATTGTCAGGTGCAGGCCTACTGGATCATATGAGGCATCCCAGCTACTTACTCTGCCTGCCCAGGGGGTTCCTACAAGCATGACACTTCACTTGACTGTACTGCATGATATGTTAGTAATGCCAGCCTGACATCCTACAGGTGGGATGGAGTACTGTTAACATGTACTGCCCTTGTCATGTAGGGTCCTGGTTATGGGATCTGCTAAGGTTGGTAGTGTATTGCAGGCTAGACGTGTTTGGCTGGAAGGGAAGCAAACATATCCATGCCAGATGTATGTTGTTTGGGTCTCTCAAAACACATCAATGGTGCATGTGGACATATATGTTGTGGTTACATTCCCAGTTTCATCTACAGATGCATGTCCATATATACCTAAATAGATGTATATGTTCACCTTTGAAAGGGAGACAATCATTTCTTCGAATGGCCCTTTCTGCAAACCGAAAGGACCAATCCATCATTTCTTGCTGCACCACAGGTCAAAACACAGCATTTCTAAAGGCACCTTTGCTGACTCTTGAACTGCAAGTTAGAATTCATATCGTAATGCAGGGGGGCATGCCCCCCTCCACCCTCCATCTGGGGGGCTAGGCCCATCACAACCCCCTGACTGTGAAATACTAACTCCGAGTTCACACTACAGTGGGGATAGTCATATATTCCCCATCCCCACTATAGTGCCATCTGCACCCAAACTGCCAAATCTGCAATGAGTGAATGCATAGTGACATTCGCTCATTGCACATTCAATGCATTTATTGCAAGATTCTGCAATGCTGAGAACATACGTTTGGCCTTCCAGCTTTCAGAGACATGGATTTCTCCTTTTGATAGGTGAACCATATATATATATATATATATATATATATATATATATATATATATATATATATATATATATATATATACATATATATATATATATATATATATATATATATATATATATATATATATATATGCTTACATTTATGCATTCCTAGTGCTGTATATATGTGGACATATGGATTTATACATATATATCTATAGATGTATGCGTATCTATGTATATATGTATTTATTGACATATATATATATATATATATATATATATATATATATATATATATATATATATATTTCTATAGCTATATCTGCATATATAGATATGTTATATTCATTTAAAGATGAATATATATACACACACAAATACATCTACATGGCGGAATACATTCTCTGTAGTGTTGTATACCTGGGCTGGATGATATGTATTATGCATATCTGCCATGTCTTAGTGGTAAATCACTTTGTGTATGGTGTGCAGGGTTCTGGTTTTGAGCTTTGCAGGAGCTGCTTATGTTGTTGCTGGGCTTAACACAGCCTGTTGAATACAGAGTGATTAAGGCATTTTAAAGCAGTTGTAAGCGGGTTTAAGTGATGGTAAGCACTGCTAACCTCCGGTTACATGTTCATACACTCAGTTATCTTCTAAATTGCTTAACCTGTGTAGGCAGAGCGTAACTCCATGCATACCTGCTTACAACTGCTTTAAAGTGCCTTAATTACTCTGTATCCAATGGGCCGTGTTCTACCCAGCAACAAAATAAACAGCTCTTGTAAGGCTCAAACCAAGGACTCTGCATACCCTAGACAAAGTGATGCACCACTAAGCCATGACAGATACACAGATACTTGATGTTCCAGAAACATATTGTCCAGTCCTGTCATGCAACAGTACAGAGAATGTATACCAACATCTAGATATCTGTGTTTGTAACTATATTAAAACCTTAACAGATACAACATATCCATATATATCTGTGTGTGTGTGTGTGTGTGTGTGTATATATATATATATATATATATATATATATATATATATATATATATATATACATACATAAATATATATTTTGTTTTACTAACTCTATATACATACATATCACTACATATGCACATATATACATGCATATGCCTAAACCGACACATATGTGTCGACACCTATATGTTTACATGTACACAGCATGTTACATATGTGTACACAGATATAAATCTATATATATGGACATAGTTATATATCTGTTAGCAGATATATATATATATCTATGTATATATATATATATATATATATATATATATATATATATATATATATATATCTATATAAGTATATATGGCCATATATCTGTAGATAGCAATTGCAGATTAACAAATACACATATGTCCACATGCACTGTTAATGGGGTTGAGAGGCCCAACACACTATACGTCTTGTACGAATAGGCTTCCCCCACAGCCAAACACATGTGCCCTGCAATACACTGCCAAGTACAGTCTGCCTCCCATAGGACATGTAATATGTGGAAGCCATCAACATCCCCAGGATACAGATACACAGACACAGATATGCAGATATAGATACACACACACACACACACACACACACACACACACACACACACACACACACACATATATATATATATATATATATATATATATATATATACACACACACACACACACACACACACACACACACACACACACACATACACACACACACACACACACACACACACATGTGACTACACATACACACGCATATATATGTACAGTAAGATACATATGTAGAAAGTGCACACAATATGGAACAGCCACTATGCCTACAGTTAACACCTGAACAACTGGACACTGTATGGGCCACACATATTAATGTCAATCATTGCCTGCAACATATACCCATAGAATGGTCATAGGAAAGACACCACACACAGGTTTTCAGAAATGGGAATCCTTTAATTGTGCACTATAACAGTTCTATATACCATGTCATATAGCTGTTCCAATACTGGCAACCATATAAACAGAGTACTGCAACTGTGAAACAGTTACATTAATACAGTAGTCTGGAAAGGTTCACAACTGTTGCTGTCCAGACCAAGCCCTTCAGAATGTACAATAATGAGGACAGACTGGGCCACAGGATACCACACAATCAACAGTATGTACTGCAGGTGTGTAGTTCAGCAACCTCTATCTACACTCTGTACAAACTCCGTAGGAGGTAAAGACATTTTGTGATCCAATGGGTTGTGACTGGTACAAAACAAGGCATAACAAACAGAACAGCCTGTATGGTAGGAGGCAGTAGGCTTGCTGTAGCCCAAGTCATGTAAGTAATGTAAATATAGGTGAAGTATACGGTACTGTACATCCAGATACCTTGTGGCAGCTCACCCCGATACCCCCACATTTTGTAACAGCCTAGGTCATTTATGGTGCTCCCCACCTAGACTCAATAATACATATACCACTGTTACATACACTGGCCTCTGCAGTGCATAAGGGCCCACATGGGTTGTGTAGGTGACACCCACACATATATGGCCCCAGCCCCACAGTATGTGTGGGAGATACAACAGTAATGGACTAATGACAGCAATGGCAGCATGATATACTCACAGCCCACTACAGAACAATCCCCAACAGCATGACATATGTGCAAAGCTTGGTATGTAGATGGAGGACAGAGGCTGGAACACAGGCACATATGTGGAACACTGTTGCTATACACTAAGCAAGGTGCTGGTGTTGCAGGATAATCTGCAACATACCCTTAGTCTGGGAATTGAGGTTAGAAATAGAAATGGATGTAACCACATACTGATAGCACACAACACACACACACACTGCCAGTGTAATATCTGAAACAAGACCTGTGTGGTGGACAGACAACACATGATAGGCATACCTCTGTCCAGCAAGAGGATAAGCCCACAGTAGTGAACTATGTAGACAGACTGCATTCCAAGGTACACTAGTATGTACACACACACACACACACACACACACACACACACACCCTGTAACACCAGTACTATGCAAAGCATAACACAACTCTACTCACAGTCTGTCTATAGTTCCTGATCCTCTTACAAATATGTGGCCACTTTGAGTGTGCCAGTTTTCCTGTAAGAGGTATTGCTACCTGCTATCTGTATCACTGATGCCCACACACAAGAAGGATGTCCATCACACAGGAAATGTAAAGGGACCACACGCACATGCTGTACGGATTTATAGTGGGTGATTGCCATGACAGTGGTAATTGAATGTAGTACACATGTGTAATTAGATATATATGGCTATCTGGATAAGTATATGTACATATATTTCCACCATATGTCCTGGACATGGAATGTAGCCATACCCCAGCCCCTACAGTCCCAAAGTCATAGTGCAAGGGGATGTCAGGTATGTATAGCAGGTATATTACTAGACTGTTCCTACTGTCATTGAGATTGTCTTCACAGACATGGTGTGTGTGGATGCTGACATCTTCTTATAACATGTGTGCCATTGGCTACTGGCAGACATCCTAAGAAAATCATTGTAAAATACCGCCGCTAGCATGTAATGCCCCTGCAGTGTGCAGCAGAGATAATGGCTACTATATGTGGAACTTCGGACACACCCTGTACAGTCCAGAGGTATACAAATAATCCCTTAGTGCACAACATGTGTACCAGGCCTGACAATGTGGATGTAGACAGCCATGTGGATGGGTATAAAACATAACGACTGGTATACATTTGGCACCATAGGTGATGGATTCACACACTCCTGTCTGGCCTGACACATAATGACTGCTGGTACAGGGGTGCCATGGACACATACTACCCACAAGATATTGACATTCATTTGTGCAGCATCCCTCTGCTCTGTCTGACATACATGACTTTTAAGGGAGGTCCGGCAGCAATACATCTGGCAAGTATCTGTAAATGACATCCCACTGGTTAAGCACACTAAGCTATTAGGCAAGTGACAATGCACTGTGCAGGCTACAGGCAGACTGACTCAACACTGACCTACATCTCATATGGGGGAATGCACATATACCTGCATATATAGCAGGCTCAAAAGCCAAGTGACGGCACAGGGTAAGCATAACCACAACCAATGTGAACACAGCCACATATGGTAAGCTAGCATAATATTACAGTATATGGACTATCTGTTCTACACTATCCTCACACGTGCCACTCACAGAATGACCCTACATATACTGGGCTGCTACACAGTTTGGTCTGATAGCTGTCTGTGGTATGGGACATGTGTGTGTATGGCCCAGCAGACATGTACGGCAAAACAGTACCATACAGCATGGCAGCATGTAACATCTGATAGAAGGGGAGCTAGAACAATGACATCTACCACAGTCTGTACACAGGCTAAAGTACATATTAACAATACACACACTGCTGACATTCACCATCAATACACAAACCTCAGTACTATACAAACATCCACAGAATGTCCAGCTTATGTCATGAAATATAACCCCTAATGTACATGACATGTGTAGCAATCTGATATATCACTGGCTTGTTAACAGATATGATGACAGTATTTATGGTGTACAGCACATATGCATCACTTCATACACACCATATGTACAAAGGTTGACAGAGGTGTGGCTGACAACACATACACAGGGCAAGTATAGACATGTTGCTGTGATAACCTCATACATTTTCCATTGTAACGGGGTTTGTTGCAACATATGTCCTATGAAGGATATGAAGTCAGTAACTGTCATGGCCTTCAACATCTACAGACTGCAATCCTCACATTACTTTCAGCATTCCACAGATAAATGCACTGTGGCTAACACATGAAACCAAAGGCAGAACACTGCCCAGTCTGCAGATGACCCTGCAGATGGGGATTCCTTATATACATGGAAATGACATGGCAGGAATTGCAACATGTACGACAGGCATATCCAGACAAACACTGTTAAGCCAACATTACTCCAAATGCAGCACTTACAGTCTGCAGTCAGGTCAGGCACATCCCCCTCCTGTTTGGTGCCCTCTTTCCACAGTGTATGTTGTTAGAGGTAAATCCCCAATCCATATGAGATGCTGTTTGCTGAACAACAGATCTAGTTCCTGCTCACAGTGACTGAAAAGGGCCAACACCACCATGATGTTTGTAGGTATTGGAGTGTGTTTCCATGTAATTGGCTATGGGAATGTCAGCACAGCTGTTCCACATGCAATCAGCTAGGGGAGGGCTGCAATTTGTGCAGAGCCATCAGCTGATCATGAGCATCACATAAAATACACATGCTGCTGCCTAAACAAGTCTCCACATCCACCATAGAGGGAGTGGGGGAGGCAGACAGAAGCAAATACATGTCAGGGAGGGTCGGGATAATAAAACTGAAGCATGTTTGTGTCACAGACCTACCAGCACAGGGTATCAAACCCTTGACAACTATGTAGTGCTATCACAGTTTTATGCAGTCATTGGATAAACCACATACCTGATGTGGAGTATTCAGAACTTATATGTGAGGGTGAGTGACATCTGCAACAGGGATACGGTAGATATACGGTAGGTGTCATACATGTGCCTATCTGCATGAACAGATGACAGAGTCAACACAGGCACACTCACACAGGGACGCACACACATTGACACACTTGGCAGGGCCAGGAGTGCAACTCATCACTAGTGGGATTGCCACAACATATCGTATCACATGCACCACATGGGTCATAAGGAGGCCGTATGCGCAAAGATTATGATGAGGTGTCAGACATCAGACAGCATGCTTCATTATGCCCTTGGGGGTTGTAGTGAGTGTGGATGTGGACATACGCACCATACAACACATGCACATGAACACACAGGGTGCCAGTTCTGACATGCATGGGTGCATGTCTGCACGGGTGTGTGGTGGTCAACTGTGCCAGCAGGCTGCACCAGGATAGGCGATGGGTATACCTTGGCATCAGACCACATAACAATGGCCTGAATTGTGGATCAGGCCTGTAGTTACTGCATTTTCCCACACAAGTGGGTATTGCATCCCCAATCCAGTCACCTGGGTGACTATTGTGTGTGGCCAATGCTGTACATCACATGCCATGTATGTGTTCCTTAGCCCATGACATGGATGGTGTCTGGGATGTGCACACCTCCCACATGCATTTAGTGACATGTTGAACTGTACCTGGGGTGTCTGGCCTATGCTGTGAACACAGATTATCGTCAGATGTGCCAGTCTTGCCCACCAGTGGCAGGAACTGCTAATGGGCAGCAGGTTTACCCTGCACCTACACGGATAGCATGCTAACAGCATTCCCTGATGTCAGTGTCATCTGTCCATACAGGGCATGTTGTTAGGAATTGTATGCCCGTTGTGAGTCACATGTGAAGGCACCACAGGTGGTGCAGGTGTCCATTGGGGAACATGGTGGAGGTGCACTGTCTGCATGTACATGCATATTGGACAGATGGGCAGGGTCACACGCCCTCTGTAGCCTACTGCTATCACTGCATAGTTACTATCAGTCACCAATATGCAGTGTACTACCTACGTATTGGCTGTTGCCTAGGCATATGTGTGCATATGACACATGGGTTGAGTGTGTGTGCTCTAGGTAATAGTTGGGTTGCTAACTTGGATTGGCTGGTCTTGATGTCATATGTATGGGTATGGATTTTCACCCAGCCTCCCAGCTAATTTACATCTGTTATCCCTGTATGTGTATAGTTGACATTGTGATATATAGTAGGGCCACTATAAAAGAAATAAGCAAAACCCCTACCACATTGCACACACATCATGTCTGGGAGTAGAACCCCTACCTAACAAGTTTATTACACTACAGCACTACACGGTTATAGTACACGCCATGGACATTACTGGAGTATATCTTCCACAAAGGTGTATTTCACACTGAATGACAGCAGGAATACTAAAGTAGGGCATTTCAACTGTACTGCGAGTGACTAGCCTAAAATGCATTGCTCCCTACACAGACAGTGAGACACACACAAAACATCCACAACTGACATGTGTGGGTATGGAACCCATCACTGAAGTCTATATCACATTATAGCATGGAGTCGTAATAGAACACACCACAAGGATTGCTAGTGATATCCTTCCCCAAAGGTGTATTTCACACTTAATTGACATCAGCAGGATTGGCAAAATAGGGCATTTGAAATATACTGCAAGGGAGTAGCCTATGATGCATTGCTCCATACACAGACACTGAAACACACACAAAACATCCAGAACTGCCATGGGTGGAGAGAGAACCCTAACACAGTTCTAAGTCACACTACAGCAGTACGCAGTTACAGGACACGCTACAGAGATTACTGGGCTATGACTTTCCCAGGGGTGTATTTCTAGGTGAGTGACATCAGCAGCCTTGCCAAAGCTGAGTATATGAATTCTAAGTAGTGTGAGTAACCTAAAAAGCATTACTCAGTCAGAGACACAAAGATTCACACACACATAGTGGGCAAGTACCTACCTATTTTATTACACTACAGCAGTACGCAGTTACAGAATGTGCTACAGAGATTACTGGGCTATTACTTTCCCAGAGTTGTATTTCTACGCGAGTGACATCAGCAACCTTGCCAAAGTTGAGTATGTGAATTGTATGGAGTGTGAGTAGCCTAAAAAGCATTGCTCTCTACTCAGTCAGACAGACACACACACAGATTGACAGGTCTGGGATTAGAATACCTTCTTTATCACACTACAGTAGAACACAGTTACAGGACATGCTACAGAGATTACTGGGCTCTGATTTTCCCAGAGGTGTATTGCTAGGTGAGTGACATCAGCAGCCTTGCCAAAGTTGAGTATATGAATTGCACAGAGTGTGAGTAGCCTAAAAAGCATTGCTCTCTACTCAGTCAGACAGACACACACAGATTCACACACACACAGTTGCCAGGTCTGTGGTTAGAACACCTACCTAACTACTTTATCACACTACCGCAGTATGCAGTTACAGGAAGTGCTACAGAGATCACTGGGCTATTATTTTCCCATACGTATTTCTAGGTGAGTGATATCAGCAGCCTTGCCAAAGTTGAGTATATGAATTGTATGGAGAGTGAGTAGTGTAAAAAGACATTTTTCTCTACACAGTTATAGACAGGGAGACACGCACACAAGCTCGCCAAGTCTGGGGTTAGAACTACTATCTAACTGCTTTTTCACTACAGCAGGACACAGTTATGGGAAGCGCAATGGGGATTACTGAGCTACAGCTCTACCAAAGGTGTATTTCACATTGGATGACCTCAGCAGGCTTGGCATAATACTGCTATGGGGAGGGTGGTGTGTGCATGGGCCATAACCCATTCATGTAGGGGTTGACATGCCACATGCAGGCACACACAGGGTCATATGTCACAGGTACTTGTATACAGCTACTAGATGACTACTTCCTCATACAGTCATGTTGCACAGCTGGCACGTGCACCACATAGTCTGCCATGCTGACAGACACTGGTGGCTAGTATCTGCAGTGAGTGACATCTGCACCTCATGTGTTTGAGGCCCTTTGGCTGAGTGCTGGGTGGGACAGGCCTGGATGGTTCCTTGTCATGGTCACCCTCTTCCACACATCTATATCTGTCTACCTTTGGCTTATTTTAGTGTGTTGTCCTTACATATATGTCTGTATTCCTATCCGCTGTGTGTACAAGTCAGGAGTGGTGCATACTGACGTGTCTGCACTGAGAACTGCGACTGCCAGATATGTCTGTTCCACTGGTGTTTGCAGACATGGTCTTCATGTGTTTGTGTGTGAGCATGCCCGATATGACCTTTCAGTATGTTGTTGACTGACATTGCCTTCATTCCTCTAAGTGTGTGAGCATGCCCAGTATGGCCATCTATATTGCATGTGTGGATCAAGTCCAGGTAGTTTGTACTGCAGTGGTGACCTTTGTGTTGTACACCGACAGGTAGCATGCTGTGTCTGCAGGGTATACATTGGTCATTTGGCATTGACTGTTGCTACATTTCTGCATAGCGGGGTGGGGGGCACCTGACTGTTTCTACATTTCTACACAGGAGTGGGGGGGACATCTGACTGTTAGTATAAGTGTACATAGGATGGGGGGCACACCTGACACTTTTACACATTTGCTAGGACTGTACTGGTATGTCGGGTACGCCATTTCAGTCTATAGTCTTACCTATCGTGCTGGCTAGAGGCATACCAGTGTACTACAGATCTTAGTTTTAACTACATACAAATTAGTTTCTGACTTCCTAACCTTCACAACTTACATCCAACTGCCTGGCCTGCTGTAGTCTGTCTGTGTAGGCCTGGGGGAGAGGTTACCCATAGGGCTCATTCAGAGGCCATAGTACAGCATTTGTTTGTGTTTATCTACACCTATCCTGCTGGTTGTAACTGTTGCTGGGTATATCCCCTCCCAACTGGCATGTTTGAGTCACTTACCTTGTAGATGTCCCAGTATTGAGGGTGGTGTTGCAGGGCTGCCTATGTTGGATGTAATAGTACACTCTCTAAACGTGGTTGAGGATAGGTAATGCCATGTTTGGCATCCTTTTTACTGTATGTGTGAGTCTGAGAGAGGTGTCATTCCCTGGGTCCTTACTGTGTCAGTGCATGTGCTATGCATTGCCTCTTTGCCAAGGCCAGGGCATACTGGGCATGCCTCCTTCTGCCTACTGGGGCAGGCTCAGGTTGTTCCTCCACTGAGTCACTCTGTGCTTCTGCAGGCCTAGGCATTGGTGGGGGGCTGTGTGGCCCTGCCTCATGCTGTTCCTGCTGCAGCTGTTTCTGCCGGATCATATTGTGTAGCATGGCACAAACAAGGACAATTTGGGTACATGTAGTTGGTGAGTACTGCAAGGCTCTACCAGATGTGTCCAGGCACAGGAACCGTGACTTGAGCATCTGAAACACATAGTCTATTAAGATTCTTGTTTGTGCGTGTGCCTCATTATGGAGTTCTTGTTCGGGTGTGTGTGCATATCTGATTGGTGTCATCAACTATGGCTCCAGTGCATATCCAGCATCCCCCACTAGGTGAACGTGTGGGATGTCTCCATTGGCAAATGTCTGGTACAGCTGTGTCAGATGCCAGATGTGGGAATCATGTTAGCTTCCAGGGCAGCCAGCACACACATTCATTATTATGCCCTGGGCATCACACATGACCTGGCAGTTAATGGAGGAGAAGCCCTTGTGGTTGATGTAGACCCTACCCCACTTACCAGATGGTGCTTTAATGTGTATGTGTGTGCAGTCTATTGCACCCTCTACCTCTGGGTATTCTGCTATTTGGTGGAAGAGACGCATATTGCTGGCCAGTGCCTCACGGGTGATGGGGAAATATACGTGCTCACCGACATGTTCTGACATGGCATACAGGAACTGGTGGAGTACCTTGGATGCTGATGCCTGTGAAATCCCCATCATATCCCCAGTTGGCCTTTGGAAGGTACCTGTAGCTAGTATTCTTAGGCCTGCACATAAATTGGAATCCACTGTGATGGGTTCACCTCTGTTAGTTCTGTGTGTGAGGTTATGCCGGCACAGCTCAACAATTTGCTGTAGGAGGTCCCTGTCCACCCTATAGTGCTTCACTATCCCCAGCTCATGTAGCCCTTGGTAGGTTACTTTGGGTCTGTACACTCTTCTCCGTCTCCTCACTGTGGGTTGCTCAGCAGCATTCACATCCTCATCACCCTCAGCCTCTTGCACATGCTGGTTTATGATAACAAAAGCAGCCCCTAACATTCTTTCTCTTGCTTTCGTTTTGTAAAATGTCCCCGTCTGTATACACCAGTGGTGCAGAGATTTTGGGAAACACAAGGGGGAAAGGTGTTTGCATAGTTTATAGTGGTGCGCTGGGCTGGGCTGCTGCCTGTGTAATTCACTGTCTCTGATACATTTCACCTGTCAGCTAAGCTAGTGCTCCTTGATTACCTTACTACTGCTGTTTTCCCTTCCCATTGCCTCCCTGTTTAAGCCCGTGTGTACACCACTCAAATGGAGTGCTCAAATGTACACAGAGCTGCTATTTCCTGGTCTAACTTACTTTTTCTTTCTGTAAAACCCAGTGTGCGGCACGCACACCCGGTTACATTTCGTAAAGAGTGCTAGGCAGTTTGGACACACCTCTAGTTTAGCTGTGCTAATCTAGGAGCAGTCTCGAGCCACAGGGCTCCAATCCACTTACAGTGTGCCTGACACACACCCCCCCATGATGTCACCTATTTCCTAGTCTTGCACCCAGCTATTTATATTCTTACACTATTGGGACCTGCCTCACACCCTGGGGAAATCTGGGATTCACTATCCTTCCCCTCATTTGCATAGGATAGCCTGCTAATGCATGGTTACATACCCCACACTGAACCTTCCCCCTTAGCAACCATTACTCACTGGCCAGGTTGTCTTATGCCTGCCATTGACTTGCATGGCAGAATACTGCTTTTAGTTAGAATGCTCATTTTAAGTTTATTTTTTTATTTTCCCCCCGATCTCATTTGCGTGCCACTGCCCTATGCTTAATCAGCCGAGATCAGCGAAAAAAAATTAAAGTTGATTTTTTTTTATTTTTGAAACAGTTTGCAATGCCAATGGCCTTCTGCATGGCTATTGGCATGCTTCCTCAATGATATGCAGCCGTTATTTGGAGCTGGCATAGCTCCGTTTTGTAGTTTGCAGAAATGTACACGGTTACTAACTGAGTACATTTCTGCAGACTGCACTCGTCCTGCACTGACAGCTTCCTGGATCACAAATTACCCTCATTTGCATGTTTTTCACCTGCAAATGAGGGTAATTTGCATAAGGAGCCTGGTCCATGCAGGATTAGCCTAAGAGCTCACGTGCACGTCCCAGGAGCTCATTCCTGGATCGCACGTTGGCCATATTGCCAAAAATAGCTCTTAGACTAATCCTGCATGCAATGAAGGGCTTCATAAATCTGGGGGAGAAACTATAGTTGCCTATCCAAAAACATAATTTATTGCCAAATATGGAAGACAACAAATGCTAACAAAGAAAGTTTTAAGACACTAAGCCAGTACAGTTGGAGCATATCAAAATCCATGCCACTTGACACCATTGCTCAAACTTTAATGAAACCTTAATAAATATTCTTAACAGCCGTGTCCCTTTACAAATAAAGAGTCACATCAAATGATGTACCATGGCTAAGTAAAGAAACTAAAAACAGCATTCATCAAACACACAAAGCCTGGAAAGACTGGCATAAAAGCAGAGCACAAAATAGACTTTGTTCATTTAGGAATTTCAGAAATATCACTAAGGACTACACTAAAATGGATAAACAAACATATTGTACCAAACTCTAATAAAAACACCAACAGATTTGTATCTGTTTTAGTCATCACTAAACAAAGCACAAATTTGCCCCAGTGCTGGCACCCTTGTCCCTCATGGACAGGGATAACTGGTGTTGATCAGAGACCCACTCTGTTCAGAAATTCATTCTGTGAACTACCCAAGAAAGAACAAATGGAGATACTTGAGATTAACCCTGCTAGGCTTGTAAAGGCTGTACACACACTACCTAGTAACCTCCTGTGAACCTATACACATGCTTCTTACCATGGTAAGTCCACTGCGCTTTGTCATCTCATACCCCTCCCTTTAAAAACTCTGTTTCCAATTACACAGCTAATGTTTTGACAACTCTTCCTAAATTACTTTAATACATTAAACCCCCACTTTATATTACAATTTCTTTCTACCCTGATATTTTATCTGTCTCTTCAACTATTCTCCAACACTCTCTTATAACCAGGTTCTATGTCACTTTGTACACTAGTATTTTTACCCCCCAACATCTTTGATTTATCAGCTACAGAATGCCTTCTTCCCCCTTCTGGCTTTAACTATTATCTACCTTCTGCCAAATGTTTCATACTACTTACTACAATTTTATTTATTCTTAACATCTATACTGTAACCCCCTCCTTTCCATGTCTTATAAGTCATATCTAATGTATGCTTGTCACTAATATCACACATGAACTTTTATACCAAACGTTTTATACTCAGAATTTAATATCATATATAATATCACCACAAAAGAAATTCCTGTTTTATCTTTGTTGAACAGTGTCTCTGCAGAACAATTATTTGTTTGTATCTAGATGTCATAAGAATCATCTATTTAATGTTATTTTGCAAAAAAAAAAAGAAAAAAAAACAGTTTTGTTGTGAGTATTTTAGGAGCTTTTCTCCTGAGATGTCTGCTGAAAATGGATTTTGCCCAGTAGGGACAATTAAATGTGTTTACTGAGTAGGGCAAATATGAAAACTGACCAATTTCAGTCCAGTTCATGTAGATGAGAAACAGCAAATGAAAAAAAAAATGTAAAATGCACAGACTGTTCTATGCAGTGGTTTTGAGTGAGACAAGGTCAGAAGATGGGGGGGGGGGAGAAATGGGGAAAGAAACGAATCCGGGGTATAAATTTAGGGACATGTAACAGAACTGTTGAAGAAGTGAGAGCTAGGGTCTATATTAAATCAGAGAGAGCTTAAAAAAGTGAATGCTGATTTATCAACCCCATGTAAGCGAAAGCTTACAATCCCGAAAACTTGGAACAGCGATTTTTTTCCCAGGAAAAAAAATTGCAGTTCCACAAAAAAATAAATAAAAACTTCAAAACATTACATAAAGTGGGGGGCTTCACCCTCCACACCCCTCATATGGGGGTCTGTGCCCCCCACCCCCCTACTTAAATATACCAACTCTGAGATCGCACTACAGTGAGAAGAATGGCAAAGTAACGGAGGCGGCCAAGTGATTCCTTTCCCAGGGAAAAAAAAAATTGCTTATATGCTATTTCACTATTTTGCTGTTTTTTGCTTTCAAGTTCGATCAAGATGCATTTGAAGGGTTGCGTCTTCAATTATATAATAGGAACCCGAGATCTATACACATATTAACAGATTCCAAAAGAAAGCTATAGACACTGCTGCACGTCAAAGGCAAATGTCAGTACAACAGTGACAGCTGTGTTTCCATAGTAGATGGTAATATAGAAGCAGGCAATTATTTATTCAGTGCAAGATAATTGCAGACTCCACACACATATCTGCCAGATTCTGTAACATTAACACAATGGGTGCATTGAATGCAAATAAAATGTGACAGACTATTTCACAACAATTTCATGAAGCACTCAGCAGTGGCCATATGTGCTTACCCTTAATACTACTTTATTGTATGAATTACTAAGCAATCATGCAGAATCTGCAAAATAGCACACACACACACACACACACACACCTGCTAGTGTAAATGATGGTCCTAGATGATTGTCACTTTTGAAGTAATGCCCCACCCCGTGTGCAGAAAATGGAAAAAGGGGTTGTTGATTGTTATATGTAAGTGGCATTTAATGCAATAGATCAGGATTGGGTACTATAAGCCACAATAGAGGATGATCTGCACATGCATCCTAGATGGCAGCCAGCAAGACACTGAATCAGGCTGCAGTTAAACCAACTATCTGAACAGGAAATAATAGATACACACAGATTAAATGGAGAGCTGGTGCAGACTGTGTGTGGTATGTGTGCAGCCCACATGTATTCTCATAGCCTTGGGATAACCCTGTACATGTAGAAACAAAAGTGTGTCTGAGTCTGGGAATACTGATGTCTGGGACATTCCAGCAGCACATGGGTGATACTATAGGAGTGTACTAGACAGCCACCATTCACATTCTAGGATAGTTCCTAGTAGTAATGTGCACCAATATATCCACTTCCCAAAAACAGTCATGGAGCACAGAACTGCCATATAATGGTTCTATACCACTGTCAACTTCCCTCATGTCCACAGTGCAATTAACTGCACCCACATTCCAATCAAAACCCTGCAGTACCTGCTGCTGAGCATTACATCAATGAAAAGGTGTGCCCATCACTCAGTTGTCAGGTAGTGTGCTCTGCAAACAATATCATCACCAGTATTATTGTAATACTTCTTGGTAGTGTACAGGATGTAGTAATTTGGAAGTGATGTGCACTGAAGCCTGATTTCCAACATGGTGAAAAAACAGAAAGGTCTCCAGTAGATGAGGATATAACCACCACTATATATGTAAATACTGTAGTAGCCAAATATTGCAACAGGAAGCATGAGGAATGAATATGCTTTTTCACTCCTTAAAAACAGGTGACTGCAGGTATCAGTCTTGGCTTGTGACACCATATAATGCCCTGCTGAAGCTTGGGGAGGATACATACCACAGAGCACACACTGTGACATGGAGCATCATTCAGCTTATGTTTGGTTTGCTGAATACAAGATTTTGATGTCTGGACACATCCAGAAGGGGGAGTGCAATACCCACCAGAAAAGGCAACGCAGATGGTCACATAGTGTTCCATGCTGCATGACATGTTAGCAACAAGTATGAGTTATATATACCAAGATCCCAAGATGTTAGATGTGGAGCTACCAGAGCTGTTGGAGGATGATTTGGAAACACAGGTATGAGAAGAAATAAGTAATGATGACAGATGGTGTGGCCATAAGTCCTAGCTCAGGCAACATGTTAATGTCTGACCCACACTTTTGATTCATGACAAGCCTCACATGCAGAAATACAGAGATATTTAGTGATGTGCACACAGTGTTGGCCCAAAACAGCAGCAAAGAGCACAACTAATGGAAACAACCCTCTAGGTGTTTACATTGAACATCATGAACAACATAAAAATATAACTCACCTGTAATAACTTATCAACATACACATGACATAGCAAGTAACACATCTGGATATCTGGAGAGGAAATATCACCACTGGAATATTCTCTGCAAGGTAGAGAACAAAACAGGACCACGTTGGCATATATATGGCATACTTGATGTGCTCACTTCCGAAGGTGCGGTTATCCAGTTTGGATCATCATATAGAAAAGTAACATGTGGCCTTAGCTGTACAACAGCCAGTACCACAACAGATCTAGGCACATGCAGTGTATGGGAATGTATCAATACAAATATAACCTAATTGCAGGGGTTGTACACTAACACCAATGCTCCACACATTGCATAGTGATGTGTAATCATATTGAACTACACATTATGCACCACAGTGCAGCATGTTAAGGACAGGCCAAAATGAAACATGCCTATGCCACAAACAAATTTCACACTACATGTCTGACATGGATTGTTAGACATAAGGCAACAGTTCAATGCACAGGTTATTGCTGCAACATGAGTCATGTAGAAATAAGCATATGTTTAATCATATAGAGCATCAGTGACAGTCAGTACACATCAGCCATGGAACATGCATCATTGTTTGTGATATAGTAACATAGTTATATATGTGTGTGGAAAGAAATAGATATGAGAAAGCACAGATAAGAAGTATATGTCAGAAAGAAGAGAACAAAGGGAAACATGAAATATGTGCATGTAGTGCTGAGGGGAGGCATTTGCAGTACCTAATCAAAATGCTATATGTAACACTGGTATGCATACAAACACATACCTGTGCATGCAGGTATATCAGACAAGAATGAAATGTGCAATATAGCTATCAATGCTGGATTTATAAGGTAACATGCTAATGATCATGAGAAATGCATGCTATATATCAACTGTCAAGAGAAGTAAACATGGCAGTAATGAGATTGTAACATAGAGCATTGCAGTTGTCAATATCTAAACTAACATATAATAATGACAAATAAGTACAACATAACATGATGTGAAGGTAGTCGTTTAAGTCAAATAAATGTTCAGGATAAAGTCTATGGAATCAGATATTTGTGAAACACCTTGCAGATAGATTAGGTAGTGATCAGCACAATGGTCATCATTGCCATATGGTTAGAATGACACAACATGACACATTTTGTATCAACCATTAGGGTTTCTATAAGACACTCTAGTTTGACCACACTGATGGCTCACACCATAGTCCAGGCTGCCCTTGTCACATTTGGAAACACTTGTCCTATGGTGCTGTTCCAAGGAGCTGGACATGGTGATACTAGCAGTGTGGGACACAGTGTGGGTAGGAGCAGTAGTGCGATGTGTCTGTCTGGACATGACAGCCTGGTTCAGAGTAGATTGACCAACAGCAGATGTGTGTGCATGTTGCAAAACAAACAGTGATGTTTGAGGGTCATGCATGGGTCTTGTGAGAGGGATTCTGCCTGTCTCCACTGTTGGTAATGTACTTAGTACAGTCTGGGCATGTATCATCCAGTTTGTACTATGGTAGTGTTCTAACACTGCTGTAACAAGGCTTTCAAAGGAGCATGAAACAGATAACATACTGTCATGCTTTGCAGACAATGCTGCTGTGACCTCTTTATGTCTGCACTCTTGACCTTTATAAAACACATGCAGCTGATGTGCTACATGATCAGTGGTATGAACAAATGCACATAGGTCAGAGCCATGATGTAGTTGTGAACATTCATGCACATGTAACAGTAGGTGGTTACCATCTGACATGCGTCCATGCAAATTAACAACACTCTCACATGTGATCAAATGGGAAGTATCAGTCCATCAGGAGGAAGAGTCACCATCAGTATAAGACTCAACACAGGACAGAGAGTCATGGTCATCATCACGTCCATCATCTAATGTCCCTACATCATCAGAATGGCCAGTCACACTATCCTCTACATCAGAGGCTACACCATGAAACGGTTCTACCTCACATAAACGAAACACCAAAACACCGACAATGCAATCACCGAAACCACATAACCGACAGTACAAAAACACGAAATTCCACATGCCCGACAACGAAATAACTGACGGTACACAAACACGAAACCTCATACACTTCACACACCACAATCAACAAACAAAACACATTCCCCGTCCAAAAACCACATACACAACACAAGCACACCAAAATCCCTACAAACCCACACTAAACCTCACATACACAACTACCTACAACCCTAACCCAAACCCTAACCCTAAGGTCCGTCACTACCGCACACTTACCTGACCCGCTCCCTAACTCACTTATCCCGCCCCTAACCCAAACACAATCACTACCGCACACTTACCTGACCCGCTCCCTAACCCTAACTCACTTATCCCGCCCCTAACCCAAACACAGTCACTACCGCACACTTACCTGACCCGCTCCCTAACCCTAACTCACTTAACCCACCCCTATCCACACTTACCTTACTCGCACCCTAACGTCCGTCACTACCGCATACTTACACAGCCTTTTCCCATTTCAGCATCCTCGGCGTCGGTGCTTTCATCCGTCGGGTCGGTCTTCTGCTTGTCGATCTTCTAGGTCCCGTCGCGTCGGTCTTCTGTGCTGTCGATCTTCTGGGGCTCACGATTTCCGTGTTGATGTTCCGGTGTGTCGATGAAGTGAGGTAGAACCCATGAAACACATGACTGTTACTTTCTGGGCTGGGCAATGACACCAGTGCAGTGGCCTGTGAGCCATTGTCCTTACTATCATACTGATGACCATTGCATCCCACCTCAGGATCAGAGGATGGGTCACTGGCATTTGCAGGAAGTGGACATGTTGCAAACAGAGACAGATGAGATATGTCATATACATTTTCAGCAGTCAAATGAGGCAGCATATAATTTACAATATTGGGCAACTATTTAACCTTAGGAATAATTACGGTGATACAGGCTTACCAGATTGTAGTGGCTGTGGTTGGTTCAGGGGTCCTATAGAACAAAGATATGCCATATCAGTCACATGTCAAGCAGATATAACAGACAATAAGTAAGCAATCCACTACAGACATAACTGATATGTTGCCCTCTGACTCCACCCCTTGTTGTAAGACTTGAAATGTCACTGTCATGTAAAAATAGACATGTACACAATGAGTCAGTAGCAAGCACATACAAGTCATTATGTAGCATTACTCTTGTGGTATACGACACAACAAATAAGACAGACATATACCAAATGGAGGAGGAGGATGTGCAAATTGCAGGTGTCCCATGCAGGAGAACAAGACTCTCACACTTCATAATTTGTACTATTCTTAAAATACTACAACTTGCTATACACCTTACCACATCAGTTATACATCAGTTATATGAAAAACAATATTGAAGTAAAGTACTTATTTGTACTTTTTGTGTTACTGATCGTACCCCTGTTATGCCTCTTAACTTATCACTGTGAATTGCTTTAAATTGTACTGCTAATAGTAATTGTTTTTTAATTGTAAACAAAACTGTTATGTATACTTAATCTGTCTGTAACTGCAGCTTTTCTCCTCGGGTCTCCACTGAAAAAGGGTCCCTGGCCCAGCTGGACTAACCTGGTTAACAAATGTCAATAAATAAATAAATAAACAAATAAATAAATAAATAAATAAATAAATAAATAAATATTAGTCATGAATTCCACAGATATACTTAACAATTTTGCATTATAAGAACCATACAGAATATTTTAACAGGTTTGTCCTCCCTCTTGGGAACTGAAGCATCCGGCATAAAGGGGTACTTGTAGGTTAAAATGGAACACAAACAACAGCTGAGTATACACTTTAGCCATAACAGGAGGCAGAGGCATAAACTGGCTGCTGACCACTCTAACAGGCAACTAAGACCCTTAAGTGACAAGCTATGCTGTTTTCTGATATCAATGGATCCATGCAATTTAAATGCACAACAGTACACATGGTGCTGACTGTGTTATTTATGCATTGCTTAGGTAATATAACATGCTATAAGATTGTCTGTTATCTACATCTTGAGTGTTTTGCTGTAAGCAGCATAATTCCCCTACTAAATCCTTTCCTAGAAAGGCTCACCCAGACTCTGCTACACTTTGCTGTGAGGGAAAGGTTAGTTTGCTTTTTATTTGTTGTATTTTGTACTACTTTATTGCCTTTTTCTATTTTGAATATTGTGATTTGTTTTCTTTACCTTGTGTTTTACTTGTATTCTGCTTTTAACTGCATTTTAAAACTTGAAAAGAGACCACAGCTCTTTCTCTTGTGAGTCTGGAAGAATTTTTTTCCCCACCCTCCCACCTGGTTACTGTTGTGTTCTTAAACACTGCTGTCTTCTAGCTGCCTGCCCCTTATGTTAATTTGACCATATATCTCATTTCCTCTCTGCATTTACTGGCTTGTGTGAGTAAGCACAAAATTATCATTTTGTGAAATCACTCCCCTTCAACTGTTTACATTTATTGGCCATCCTGCTGTATTCCATAGTACCAAAATACAAAAGTAACCACCCCCTTTAATCTTTTTGCTATTTTTAAAAATAGTGACTCTCCACTAAAACTTAACTTTTTAGACAGGTAAAACTTAAGTTATCTACTTTCACATCTAACTCCTCTAGTGCACACTGCAGTGTTTAGGATAAACCATTTTTTTTTCATCTTACCTTTAAGCATCCCTATGACTAGCACTTACTCTAAAACCTGCTGGAAAGCATTAGGAAGCCTTAAACTGATACAAACACTCAACTCTCGTTGTTAATAAGGAGAAATTAACTGTAGGCACAAAACAGCCTATAATTGCAAAGTACCTTGCTAAGGCAAGGGAAAACAACTCTTGTACTTTACAAAAAAGAGCATCAAACCAGGCATGTCCAAGGGTCAGCTTCCAGTGATTTCTCCTGTCCACCTGTTGAATCTGGGCATACTGGGACAATGCAGCATTTGCCTCATGTACACAGACAACCCTCTCCTCCTACCACCCAACACTGCAACCTGCGAGTTACATAGCCAAACAGGAAGCAAAGCTATTTCCACCCAAGATTGTGCTAGACAGTCAAGAGGAGAAGGTTAACACCCACACTACACCTCAAGCAACACATAGCCCTTCTAAACCCACATCACCAACACCCTCACATAGCAACACTAAACTCTCCTATACAGAGGCCCTTAACAGTAACCGGCCCAAGCAACAAGGACCTCTGAAGCTGAAAGGCAAACAAACACCAATCACATCCAAAGTTTTACATAGCTCACAACACCAGTGTGCCACCCAACAACAACCACTAAAGCAAGACAATGTACCAACACTTTAGTAATATGTGACTGATGTCCCACCCACCAGGATGAACAAGAATAAAATTACAATCAGCTGTCTGTCGGGTGCCAGGACCCGCCACATAGCACATGCACTCAAGTCACTCCACAAGAAGTGCAAATATGACTCTGTCATTGTCCATTTTGGAGTGAATGACTTGAGACGTACCTCCCTGGACTACATAAAAAGAGACATGGAAGAGCTCTCAGATCATGTGGCCCAGGCAGGTATGACCCTAGCCCTGAGTAGCACCCTCCCTTTACCCAGAATGATACCACAGTATAAGGACAAAATTATTGATTTCAACAATTGGCTAAGCTTTTGGTGTCATTCAAAGGGGATCCAGTATCTGTCTGCCTTGGACGATATGATCAACAGACCACGATTCTTTGCCAGAGATGTTGGAGTATGAACGGATGCACAATAAATGATAACCATTGGTGAAAGCAACTCCTTTATTCGACCATACACACACAAGAAAACATTAAGCGCTTTCATCCACTTAATGTGGACTTCATCAGAATGCCATAACTGATGGCTAAAAACAGTTTAAATTAACTTTTTTGTTGCCAACTCCGCCTCCCTAAAAAATGCCTTCTTAAAGCAACATAGTTACATAAAATACATATTATATAATTGTAAAAAACAACATTTATCGACTGCTGACACTGACTCAAACATTACTACTGTCAACTTGTCTATATTCAAATAGGTGAGTCCATAATAACACAACTTCATAAATATTAGTCAACAAGAATAATAAATATTAACTAATAAAACAACAAAATAGTACAATAGTGACATACTAGGCATGGACTAAATGTATAAAAATAAATGAAATATTCATAAAATGTACAATAATACCTATATAATAAAAAATGTGAATAGCTCTATACTGCATGTATAATGAATTTAATAAAATGTAATTGTGAGTACTGAACATGATGAATATAAAATCTAAATATTACTGTGTTTCTAAAATAGGTGTTATCGTAATAAAATCATTGAGACCTGGTTTTCTAACCGCATCTGTATAGATATGCCATAAAACTTCCTTTTTACTCAGCAAGGTCTTAAAATTCCCTCCCTTAGGGTCAATCTTCACTTGGTCAATAATACCAAATTTAAAAGTATGCTCAGATCCATTTTCAAATATATGCCTACTTAGCGTGTTGTTCATATCCTTGTTCTTAATAGAGTACAAATGATCATAAATGCATTTCTTAAAACAACGTTCGGTTTTTCCTATATAAAATCCCGAACATGAACCACATTTTGCTAAATATATAATATTCTTCGTATTACAATTACCCCTTAGAAATCTGATTGTTGTCCTATTAATATCGTCTAAGATAAGGTTATCTGTTTCTAATATGGCATAACACTGATTACATGAGCCACATTTTTTACTACTACCATAGATTTTAATGCCACTAATTTTGGAAGTCGACTGTTCTAATTTCTTTTTTATATTCGGTCCAGTTCTATATACGAATAATGGTGAGGTCCCAATGAGGTCACTTACTTCTTCGTCAACCAATAATATATTCCAATTATTTTTTATAATATTTTTAGTAAATTCCACATGTGGAGAATATTCCAATATACAAGCTCTTGTATAATTATTATTGTCATTTATATCTTCTTTAAGTATTTAAATATTTCATAAAACAGTCAATACTTTGCTTGTCCCCTCTCTAAAGCAAAAACATATCATCCAAATATCAAGAATAATAAACAATATTTTTATAATGTTCACTGGCAAATAAATGGGTAGTTTCCCTTTCTAACATAACTAGATTAATAGATTTCCCCCATTATTAGGTAGAGAATATTAAAATAAAGAAGATATAAATGACAATAATAATTATGCAAGAGCTTGTATATTGGAATATTCTCCACATGTGGAATTTATTAAAAATATTATAAAAAATAATTGGAATATATTATTGGTTGATGAAGAAGTAAGCGACCTCATTGGGACCTCACCATTATTGGTATATAGAACTGGACCGAATATAAAAAAGAAATTAGAACAGTCGACTTCCAAAATTAGTGGCATTAAAATCTATGGTAGTACTAAAAAATGTGGCTCATGTAATCAGTGTTATGCCATATTAGAAACAGATAACCTTATCTTAGACAATATTAATAGGACAACAATCAGATTTCTAAGGGGTAATTGTAATACGAAGAATATTATATATTTAGCAAAATGTGGTTCATGTTTGGGATTTTATATAGGAAAAACCGAACGTTGTTTTAAGAAACGCATTTATGATCATTTGTTCTCTATTAAGAACAAGGATATGAACAACGCGATAAGTAGGCATATATTTGAAAATGGATCTGAGCATACTTTTAAATTTGGTATTATTGACCAAGTGAAGATTGACCCTAAGGGAGGGAATTTTAAGACCTTTTTGAGTAAAAAGGAAGTTTTATGGCATATCTATACAGATGCGGTTAGAAAACCAGGTCTCAATGATTTTATTACGATAAAACCTATTTTAGAAACACAGTAATATTTAGATTTTATATTCATCATGTTCAGTACTCACAATTATATTTTATTAAATTCATTATACATGCAGTATAGAGCTATTCACATTTTTTATTATATAGGTATTATTGTACATTTTATGAATATTTCATTTATTTTTATACATTTAGTCCATGCCTAGTATGTCACTATTGTACTATTTTGTTGTTTTATTAGTTAATATTTATTATTCTTGTTGACTAATATTTATGAAGTTGTGTTATTATGGACTCAACTATTTGAATATAGACAAGCTGACAGTAGTAATGTTTGAGTCAGTGTCAGCAGTCGATAAATGTTATTGTTTTTTACAATTATATAATATGTATTTTATGTAACTATGTTGCTTTAAGAAGGCATTTTTAGGGAGGTGGAGTTGGCACCAAAAAAGTTAATTTAAACTGTTTTTAGCCATCTGTTATGGCATTCTCATGAAGTCCACATTAATTGGATGAAAGCGCTTAATGTTTTCTTGTGTGTGTATGGTCAAATAAAGGAGTTGCTTTCACCACCGGTTATCATTTATTGTGCATCCGTTCATACTCCAGCATTCCGTTTTTGACTTTTCTGGTGTTGTTTGTCTGGCGTATTTGTTCGAATTTGCCAGAGATGTTCTGCACCTGTCACCCCTGGGATTCAGGTTACTGGCTAAGGCTCTTGCCACCCCTATAGTGCCTTTTTTAGGCAAAGTTCAAAGGACAAAACTACCACTCTAACAGGTACAAGCATGCAAAATCTGAAGGTAATGCTACTCAATGCTAGAAGTCTAAACCTCAAAATGCACTCTCTCGAGGCACTCCTAAAAATGGAGAACATTGATATCTGTGAAGTAACTGAGACCTGGTTTAAGGCTCCAGGGAGCACCCCTGCAATACCAGGCTACAACTCTTACCACACTTTTGGGCCACCAGACCAGGACCAAAACACTAAAGTGGAGGAGTGTCCATATTCACCAAGGATATTCACACCTCCAGGCTAGTTGCCCAACACAATGCATCTGAAATTCTCCAGGTGCAACTAACACTAGATAAGACTGCAATCCAAATTGTAGCTTGCTACAGACCCCCTACCATGCCCCAAGATTCTCACTACACCTTTCTAAACATACTGAAAAATATTAAGATAGAATCAAACACCCTAATACTGGGTGATTTCAACTACCCTGCCATTAACTGGGAAAACTACTCATGTCCCAACACCTTTGCCCAACGGTTCTTGGAATTCATAAATTCCATTGCCCTGGATCAACTAATCCATAGTCCTACCAGAGGCTCCAATATCCTAGACCTGCTCATTGCCAACATGGGAAATTGATGCTTCACACCTATGGTCATCCCCTTGTTGGTCAGGTCTGACCATAAGCTAATCACCCTTGACATCTGCATCCCTCCCCCACCCTCCCAGCAAGGAAACCTCCATAAAAACTTCTCCAAAGCCAACTACATGCTACTTTAAAATTCCAGCAAAGCCTGACAAATGATTCAGTGAATCTAGTTTTGACAAACTGCATTCTAATATCTGTTTGTGACCCACCAGATAAGAAGAGATATACTGTAGCATCCAGCTATACATATGTTATATTTTACTTAGTCTCCTCATTGTGGAGTATGTTTATTTGATGAGAATTTCTTGGTAAGTAGCTTATTTAGTAAAGCTTATCTGAACTGTATTTTCCAAACTGGCATTACACCATGAACATGTTCTTAAAGCCCTCTCTGGGCAACCTGTCCAATAAATGAACAAAACTTTCTGATTTTTTCACAATCTAAGTTATTGGAATCAAAGAAAAATCTAAAAATAAAGAACAACTTAACAAGTAAGGGGGGCTACTTGTTAAGATTCTGCTATGTCACTATCAATTGGCTTTGATTGTCTACTAAGGTATTCTAACCAGAATATAAGTCCTGCTAGCTCTTTTTCTTTCCTCCTTTTAATAATGCACTTATGTGCTATACTGAACAAGACATGCAATAAAGAATCCTGAAAAAATAAAGTCTGCTTAATAAACAGGGTCCACATGATTCTTACAGGACTGGGTAGGCTGCATATATAATTCCATAAGAAATGCCCACCTTCTCATTTTCATCCCCAAATTGTTCATTTAGAATATTTCCCAAAAATATGTTATCAAAAGCTTAGATTGTTATCAAGACATTTCTTCTAGTTGTCAGTAATTTCAGCAAGGAAAGTATGACATTTTTTGGCATGAGAAATTAAAATGGCAATATCTCACTGCAAATATCCTAACGTACAAGGATAATATGGACTAAGCAGGAGCTCAAAGTAAGAAATCTTTATCTGACTCATTTAGAGTACATAATGCTAACTGTTCTATTTGGTCATAAAATACCTGCAGTTGCAACAGTTAGATATGCCTACAGAATGTTATTTTATGTAGAGACTTATTATGCTCTGGCAAGCCCTTTCTAAATATCTCTATTATATCTATAATGACTTTAGGGGAATTGGTCAGTACTGAGAGGCAACAGTCTATACCTTACCTTCCATTGCCAACACTTCTATCACTTGATATCCTAAGGCAGTGCAATAACTGCCACCCATTCACTGAAACTGAGCCTTTGTTTAAACCAATTAATTCCACATGCAAGAGCTATAATCACACAGCTAATCTGGATGCAGACTTTTTGAAATCCTGTGATGTAGTGAGCATCATACTGTTTCACCCACAAACATACAAATGAAACATCCACATAATGTTAGGACTAAAAGTTATACACTTATGAGTTAGAAAATAAGAACTTAAGCCTCTTAGACCTCATAAGGGTAAGCTTCAGCAACCCCCCCAAAACTAAATCTACTGCTTGCACCCCTTCATAAACATGTCAGAAACAACTAACTGAGCCTAACAAGAACAAATCACCTTCTGGAAACTTCCATCTAATTCATAACTGCATTTTTGGCACACAGATTCCATGCTCAACAGATAAAACAAGTCAGGGTTATGGTCAGCTGTCTCTCTGTACCCAGGATTAGTGATAGTTCAAAAGCCCATAGGGTACTCTCTTCCATTATAAGTGTGATATGATAATAGTCTACACTTGAGTGTAGGTTCTGAAATAAAAATATAAGAATGTCATGTAAGAGTTGTTGGAGCTTGTTATTCAAGGTTTTTATCAAGAATAAGATTCTTGTTTTGATTAGTATCATCCCATCACTAAGACTGAGACCTTTATTAAAAAAAGATAATGGAATCCAATAGTTGGTTAGTTGCTTTCATTCTAGAAGGGTCCAATATCTGTCTGCCTGGGATGAAATGATTAATAGTCCTACTTCATTTGCCAAGGATTGTCTACACCACTCATTCAAGGCTTCCACATAGTGGCCAAAGCCTCTGCTACCTGTAATGTGCCTTTTTTAGGCAGAATTCATCTAATGAACAAGCAAACCTAACCAACAAATCATATCATACATAAAACAATGTCATGGTGGACCTTCTCAATGCTATGAGTCATAATAAAAAAACTGCTCATTTTGGAGACACTGCAACTTAAACATGTTCATGGCTATGCAGCGACTGAACCATGATTCAGATCTAATGAGAACAGTCCCTCTGAACCAGGGCTCAGTGCTTATCATATCTTCAAGCCCATGGGTAACGGCAATAACACTTCAATTTTCATGAAGGATTTCATCCATTCCAAAGTGATATAAATTACCCCCCCCCCCCCCAGTGAATTCATACACTAAACAAAGTAAGTTAGGCTTTCAAGTTGTAGCTCACTAACAGTCCCTTTACATGACCTCAGATGATCATGATAAGTTCCTGCATTCCTAGAAATGATTCCTCTTAGAGATGGATCTCAAATATGTATTTATTTTATTTACATTAGTTAACCGGGTAGTTTCCGACTGGGTTGAAAAAAAAAATGTTTTCAGCAGAGACCCGGGGAGAAAAGCTCCATAACCAAAAGAACATTATTAAGTTGCAAGAAGTAAACTTAGTTTAAGTAGTACATTGCTAACAAAATGTAAATGAGCTTAACAAAATATTATAGCAACATATAACAACAGAAATACAATATAAACATGCATGTTTCGGGCATGCAGGAATACTACCTTTTTTTGTTTTTACAATAGCTTTACAAGGTGAGTAATTTCTGAAAGACCAAAATTGGTCATGCAGTTTTACAAGTTAGGTCATCGGAAGGAACAAAGATTAATTAAGATAAAATTAATTAGTGCCTTCAACAAACCTCCATAGACAGGAGTACTTGTACTTCTAATGTTAAATATGCACATTGTTTCTTAGATTGGGTAAATAAGAATTCCCTGTATCAGATTGTCCATAACCCCAGCAGGGAAGGTAATATCCTGAACCCAGTTCTCACAAACATGGCACTGACCTGCTCCATGCACATGTTTGGTTCATCGAGTGTTAAGTCTGATCATCAACTGGTCACCTCTACCTTCTGATCATCCTCTCTCCTGGTTACAAACACTACCCTCTTTAGAGACTTCAGAAAAGCTAACCTTTTATAATTGTATGAATAAATCACAAACATGTACCATGCTGCCCCCAAAATGGAACTGGAATACATAGCCACCTATGCCAGTGATTTTTATGTTCATTTAGATAAATGCATTCAAATGTCTATCCCTACCATGACCAAATACAGATGCAAATTCAGTAACAAAACTCACTGGTAGTCTATAGATATAACTAAACATCATAAAAGGGGAATAAACATCTTAATCTACCTTGGATGGTGCAAATATCTTTATCAAAGTGAGAATATAAATCACCTCACCAAGAAACTGAATGCAGCTATTAAGACCAGCAATGTGGCCCATGAATGTAGGTTAGCTTCTGAGGCTATGGATAATTATAAGTCATTCATCAGCAACATTAAAAAAATAAGGAATAATTCATACGACTACTTAAAACCTATCTGTAATTCCTCCTATTTAAGGCCTAATGACATCATCAGCATATTAGCTAACACATTTTCTGTAAACGTCTGCCCTGAAACTATTATGCACAGTTCAAACATACCTGAGTCACTTCCCCATACTATCTCTGAGGACGATATCTTTAAAGTGGACTCCAAGCCAAAACATACTTCTTCAAAGGGCCCTAACAACATGTAAGTTTGTCTTCTAAGCAGTGTCAAGCAGGCCCTTGCAGATCCCTTCCTTAAGACATGCAACCTAAGATTACCCCAGGCTATATTCCTAAACAATGATACAGTGTTGTAGTGACGTCCCTTCTTAAGACTGACCCCACCATTGATCTCATCAAAAATGATTTCCTTACTGCTTTAAACATGTGATGGTCAAAGGCTAGAGTACTGTCTATATTTGTTCTCAAGTTCTTGACTACTGAATTGACTCTTAGAGGTGTGGTGTCAAGATGATAGGCACCAGGGGTGGACGACTTCCATTATCCATTTCTTGGCATTTAGTTTTAGTCCATGACTGACACAAGTTATTTGTCTGTGATATTCCTACTGTGAAATCAATAGTGTTGGTGGGTGATTATATGTCTACTCTTAATTTGCAATTGTCTGCAAATTCAGTCAACCAATGGCCCTTGACATCAACCTTGACTTCAGAGAAGTAACTGCCAAACAGGAGCAGTCCCAGAACTGATCCCTGAGAGACTCTGCTTGTAACTGGCCTCTTTGTAGTGGTGGACTCCCCAATTCTAACTTCCTGGGTCCTGTCTGTTAGCCAGCTGGCTATCATAGTAGGTGTAATAAGGGTTTATACCTAACCACTTGAGGTTGCAACAATGCCAAAGTAGGCTATTGTGCCAGATGCCTTAGGCAGGTCAAGGTAGGCAGTGTGAAACATGTTGACATCATCCACTACTTTAGAGACCTTCTCAAAGAAGTCCACCAAACTTACTAGGCATGACCTGCCCTTGCCAAAACCAAATTGTGTTATGTTCAGCATCCTAAGGTTTTCTGTATCATCGCAGATAATTTCCATGATACCTCCTTCTATGGTTTTGCAAAATAGACTGGTAAAATCTATGGGTCCTTAGTTTCCAGAAGATGGTTCCCTGTCCTTTGATGACCATGTTGAAACTGTAGTCAGGAAGTATTTACATCTATCACAACTAATGACCAATGGTATCTCTAACATAAAAAGAGAAATTATTGTTCCTCTATCCTCTGTTGTGCTCTGATTAGATCCATTATAGAATATGATGCACCCTTTGGAATGTATTTTATGAGCACAGCTCTCAATGGTCCATATGTTTGCAGAATGTCCAGATTTTTGCCTCATGTTTTTGATCTGCCCATCATAAAATGTGTCATTTTCTAACAAATGATTGAGGACTGAAATCATTAAATATTGACAGACATTCGAGTTTCAGACCTCATATCCTATAGAAATGCATACTAATGTATGTAATAGAGTAACTCAGTAATGCAAGGCATTACTCTTTCAACATTCAAAGTGTATAAGATCAATACTGATGATTTTTAACTATTGTTGGGTCTTTGCTTTCCATTTCCTCCATTACTTTTGACTTTGTCCAGAATTCTTGTTCTAAGAGGTTGAGAGGTATGCTCATGAAACATATCTAAAAACTGAAAAGACTACAGACGTTACTTACAAAAAAAGGATCTAGGGCCTCAAAAATCTTAGCTATCAATAAAGTTTGGAAATCACTTATCATGTACTCAGTGTCATATAGACTCTTGAGCGGAGTGCTGCGACTTGTTTTCTGCACCCTCGGTGACCCCATTTTAGAGACCTCTTTTTCTCAATATTTCAAATAGTGCAAACAACATTAGAGCAGGATATGTCAATCTACATCAGGGAATAAATAAAACTAAATGGAGAGATGTGATTGTAAGATGATTCCTTACAGAGCCAGAAGTTTATTAGGGACTAGCAATCTGTACCTCTCAAATTTAGTTTTTTTTTTTTTTTTAGTAGTGAAACACAGGGAGAAGTGTGACTCACCTAAGCAATAGCTCTTCAACAACAAAGCATTACGATCCTGAGCACCCATTTTACTTTACACGACTAAGCCAAAAATCAAGATTTCAACTTACCATATCAAAACAGTCTGCAAGAGTAGAGAGAATGTTAGCATAACTCACCATATGACACAGACGTAGAGTAGAAGATTGAAGACTTCAATTACACTTGTTTTTAGAAGCCCTACCTAAAAAGAGTCTGGGCTTGGAGTAAGCAAATGTTACTTTTAATATACTAAGCTATATAATGGTAAATTGGAAAGAAATAAATCTTAATCAGGAGGCTTACTATAATGAGCATTTTTTCCACTCAGGAGCAAACAACTCCCTTCCCAGTAATGTTATCTTCTTAAGGCTACTTTTCTTTTATCTCTCTTATGTCCAGAAAAGAAATGAAGGCTCTAAGCAGTGCTCAGTCTCCTCCATCCATCCTATAAACTTATCAGGAGAATATAAAACAACTGGTAGTGTTATTGTTCTATCAGCATTTATCTGTAAATAGACCGGATAGCAACAGAACGTTTAAAACAACTTCATAATGCTCAGCATGTGATTCATGAGACCAGGTAGAGGGAGGAGAATAGCATCCAAACATAACATAGTAAAAAAAGAGGAGCTGCCCATATAGTTGTGATTCAGCTCCTGATTTAAATAAAAATGTTATAGAAGCAGAAAATGATATAAAGTACAAAGAAAATAAGGTCATATTTTACAACACGGAAGATTTCTATTTGCCAAGGCAAAAATGTCAGTGTTGTTATTACTGACGTATTTCAAGCACCTAAATTTGATGATAGTTTTAAAAGGAAAGATTTTTTTTTTGTGCATGCATCTATTTGTGGGGAAACTTTTTGTCAAAAAGTTTTGTTTTTGGAAGAGATAAAACACACTTAACCTATGTGGGGATCAGAGTGCTGGGATGAAAGCTAAATAGGATATCAGATTATAAAAATAAATTTAAATGATGGCAAACTGAATTTCTTTCTAATAAATGATAGAAGTTTGAATAATAAGATTACTGAAATAGTTTCTAGTTTTTGTGGAAAGGAAATCATGTAGGCATTATTATTATGGACACTTGGTTTAATGTTCTTAATACTTCAGTCATTATGCCTACTTATGAGGGATTTCATAACTATAGGAAAGGAAGAAAGAGGGGGTGTTCACATTAGGCAAAATATTTCACCTCTTTTGGTATTAGATAGTTCAACCTTTGACATATTGGCAGCAAAAACAATGAAAATGTCACATTCTTTAATAGTGATGGGAGATTATAGGATTCAAAATCGAATAATTTACTAATGAAGAAACATGTACTATTTATGGAGAAGATGACACAGGTTATCAATGTTCTTGAAACTATTATAACAGAAGATTTCTATACACCATGGGTAAAGTGGGATGCTTTCAGCGTAGTTAAAGTAACTGACCAAGAAATTCTTGACTTGTTATTACTGGAATGTTTTAAGCAAGGTATTGATTTTAACACAAAGAAAACAATATTGAAGTCATTCATCACCATTGCTTAGTGAGTTAAAGCTGTAACTATGGCCCAGGAACCCCAAGCTGGATTAGCAGGTTGGGCTTCATAGGCACAGGCCGGAAGGGATGGACATCACTATCCCAAGGGGTAGAGTATTCATCAAGGCGATCCATGAGGTGAGACATGCGTGGTTCATAGACGGGATTAGGTAATGGATAGAATAGATAAATGAGCGGGTGGGGGTGAGGGTAGATAATTTAATAAGAAATCCCTTGGCAGAAGCAGTAACTGGTATAACCCTTCCTCCAGAGTACCCTTAAGATCCATGCATGTCCAAGCTCTGAGTCAGACAAAGTCTGAGTGTGGAAGGAGGAGACAGTAGACCTGGCAATGGATGATGGCACTGGAATGGATGGAAAATATAAAATAAAAAGGAAAAGAACACAATATTCTAGACATTTTTAAAGTAAAACATGATTTAGAGCTTACTATTTTACATACAGTGATCCAGAAGAAAATTCTTACCAAGAACTTATTACATGGTATTTAGTCAACAAGAATTTTTACATGTCATCATGTGCATTAATAATTACACAAATCTTTAAGGGCTATTATGCTAAAATGAAAAAGAGAGATAGGGAAACAAATGGAAGAATGAAATGGATGAAATGGCAGTTGAGTATTGCTGGTATCTGCTTATTGATAACATGGATAAACGATGTACATGTAGCATGGGTAAGTACATTTCATGATACAGCCATGCAAAAGGACAAGCTAGTCTTGTAAACTATGGGAACATATAACATCAAAAAGGAGCAGTAATTTATTTAAGGACACTCTCCCAGATATAAACAAAAATGAAGGAAGGCAAAAGCCCACTATGAAAATAGACTGGTAAAATACACAGCAGATGATAATAATAAAAAAGTCTACTGATATATGAGGGAATATACTATATCATACATACTCCAGCTCTACTCAGTTGCTTACCGCCTACTCAGAGGCGATCTGTGCCTGACGTATAAAGCCATGTCCAACCCAGAATTAATGGACATGCTCCACCTCAGGAAATCCAAATCCCTTAGAGATACATGCTCCAGGGACTTAAACCTCAGCACAGAAATAAATAGGACATGCTGGAGGGACAGATTTATATCCCAGAGGCTCCCCTCACTCTGGAACAAAATCCCAGTCCAAGTTAGGCAGAGCCCCTCAATGACCCTCTTCAAGAGAAATCTTGATGAGTAGATGGGAGATAGTAAGTTTACCCCTGGGATCTCTTCTGTGTCCCTGCTAGACAGAGGCACAGTAATGTAACCTTAAAAGGGCTATCTTCTGTGACCTACTATTCAAAGGCACAGTCTACTAATTTAAAAGGGTGGTGAAAGCCAAACACACTCTAGCTAGGCTTATAAATGACCTAGGGCAGATAGCCTAGTATCAACCTATGAACCTATGAACCTATGAATACTGACAATTAAACAATTGATAGCCTACAATTTCTGAAATAAATGAAATTATGTTATTTACATATTTATTTATTGTGTTTACTTTTTGCAAGTACTGTATAGAAAAGGGTTTATTTATTTATCTATTTACTATCTATTTGTTTATCTATTTCCTTTTTTTTTTTTTTTTGGGATAGTCTGACTTGGCAGCCAGGCCCATTTTCATCAGAGACCCAGGTAGAAAAGCTCCATTAATATTACAAAAAAAAAATACAGAGGAAAAAAGAATTTCATTTTCTTAGCAGTAAAAATGGGGTTTTAGATTCATGCAATAGGTAATACAATCAAGACAGAGGTTAATACTATTTGATTTCTGTAGGAGTGTTATACAACTAAAGAGGATATATTTATATATTTTTATTTTTATTTTACATTTGTTAACCGGGATGGTCCGACTGGATGCATGTCCTTTTTCAGCCGAGGCCCGGGGAGAAAAGCTCCAACAGAGTTACATTGATAATTAGGTACAGTAAATGAGCTGAAAGAACTTAACAAAAACTTAGGCTATTTACATACAAGTACAAGACTGCCATTACTATTTCTGAGATTACTACAATTGTAACATTAATAACATATTAGCAAGGACGGTAGGCAGTATAATGACATAGAGTTAGACAGGATACATATTTCTTTATCACAGTATACAAAGTACTTATCATCTTAGCTAGTTGTTTATGTTTTAGTTAGTGGCACAGAGCTAGTCTGGGTTTGAGCAAGGACATAGCCAGTGTGACTTGAAGTGGAGTTTTAGACTATTTTTGAATTGACTTAGAGAAGTTGCAAGTGTGATGTTATTTGGGAGAGAGTTCCATATTTTACCAGTGGTGTTGGCAAATAGCGTGTCACCACCTAGGTTAAGAGATTTAGTTGTTTGGACAAGGAGTCTGTTTGCTGAGCGAAGGCAGCTTAGATTGGAGTAGGGAGTCATTACATATTTTAGTGCTGGGATATTCTCAGGTTGTTTAAGGATTTTGAAGGCCTCTATGAGTTGGGACTGGTGAAGAAGGTGTGGGAATTCTATCCATCCAATCTTTTTCAGGTTAGTACAGTGGTGTTTTCTGTAGGGTAGGCCTGTAACGAACCTGGCAATGTGATTATAGCAGGATGAGAGCTTGGTCAGATCAGATTTGTTAAGGTGAGTGAGGACAGGAGAGGCATATAGTAGGGTAGATAGAAGGTGTGAATGGGCTGTGGCTGCCCTGGCATTCGGGGTAAGGAAGGCTTTAATTCTATATAGGGTCCCAAGTTTCTTGTTGACTGACTTAATGGCTTGGTTGATATGTATATCAAATCTGAGTTTATTGTCAATGTTTACTCCTAATAGCTTTGTATAGGTGTCTGGGGAAATGATGGTCCCATTATTGGATTTTATAGTGAAGTTTTCAGTCGGAGATCTATTGGTTGGGTAGAAGAGAAGTAACTTGGTTTTGTTTGGAATTAAGATCAGGAGATGGTTGGCAAGCCAGTTTTCGACTTTGGTGAAGCTATGTTGGGTGGTAGTTAGTAGATTTGCAAGAGAGGCATTGGAACATATTATAGTCGAGTCATCTGCATATTGAATGCAGGTGGCTTCAGGGATGACTGTTTGGATGTCGTTTATGAAGACTGAAAAGAGGAGAGGTCCTAATATGGAACCTTGAGGAACTCCTATGGTATTTGGTAGTAGGCAGGAGAGCTTGTTTTGCCACATTACTGCTTGTTGTCTCCCAGTGAGGTAAGCTTGAAACCAGTCAAGGGCTGGAGTATCTAGATACAGGGTTTTTAAGTATATAGAAGTAACTGATGGTTTACCATATCGAAGGCTTTCGATAGGTCCAGGAAGAGAGCGGAGGATATTTTTTTATTATTCGGTTAAGATTAATGTTTTCAGTAAAAGAGAGGAGGGCAGTAGTTGTACTATGATGGGGTCTGAATCCATGTTGAGAGTCTGTGAGTAGTTTATTTTGGGTTAGATAGAGCATTAGTTGGTTGTGCATGCACTTTTCCATAATTTTGGCAAGTGGTGATAGTATGGCTATAGGTCTATAGTTGGATAGTTCTGTGGATGAACCTCCTTTGTGGAGTGGAATAACATAGGATATTTTCCAAATTGAGGGGATTGAGGCCTCGGTTATGGTTCTGTTAATTAGGATTGAGATAGGGTAGGCTACGACATCTGCAGCAATTTGCAGGTATTCAGCCAGCAGAAGATCGGCTGAAAGGGTGGTTGGCTTCAGTTTTTTCAAAAGGGATCTGATAAAGGATGTGGACACTGGCTGGAAGTTAAAAGAGAGTGGTGAGTCGGGTATAGTGTTTATAGAAGTGTGGGGAGGAGAAAGTTGGTTAGCTAATGACTGGATGGTTTCTGTGAAGAAAGTATTGAATGAATTGTCTATATCCTCTTGGCTCTTGTCAGATAATGTTCCTGGGGTCGGAGTAGTAGATTTGCCTGGTTGGAGAAGTTTATTTATGCCTGCCCAGTACTTTTGAGGGTTATTCTGATGTTTGTGTTGCAGATTGTAGAAGTAATTTTTCTTATCTAGTATGATGGCTTTTTTAGTCTCATTTCTAAGTTGTTGGAATTTGATACGATCTAGGGGTAGTTTGGTAGTGCGCCATTTATCCCACGCTTTGTCTCTAGTTGTTATTTTGGTTTTGGTGTCTGTTGTTAGCCAAGGTGCTAGTTGAGTTTTAATTCTTATTGAGCGTTTAGGGGCATGTGAGTCAAGTATAGTAAGGAATGAATTGTTAAATGATGACACTGCCTCATCAAGGGGAAGGAACTTTAGTTTTGTCCAGTTACATGATTTGAGTTCAAGTTGAAATTTAGTTGGGTCAAAGTTTTCTTGGATCTGATAGACCTATAAATAGGTAAGCTTGTACAATTAATTTTGTCTTTCATGATGTATGTGAGCAGGTGATCACTAAGATCATTAGGGAGAGTTCCAGACATATAGTTCTGGGGATGACTGTTGGTGAGTATCCAGGCTAGTATACTCTCTTTTTGGTTATTGTTACCTGTACGTGTGGTAGATGATATTATCTGAGAGAATCCATGTAGGTTAACAGGGATGGGGTTGGACTGTGCTGAGCATTGGTTCCAGTCAATATTAACATCGCCCAGGACAATGGTTTCTTGAGGGTAGTTGTTGGCTATCCAATGTAGAATGACCTCTAGTGTTTCTACATTGTTCCCAGGTGGAATATATGTGACAATTAGGTTAATGCCCTTATGATTATTTAGTAGAATTTTTAGAGCTAGTATTTCAGCGTTAGAGACCTGGGGTGGTTGTATATGGTTAGTTATGATGTTAAGTGTGCTATTATATAAGACGGCTATTCCACCTCCTCTTTTCTTTACTCTATCTGCCCTAAGTATATTGTAACCAGGAGGCAGGATCTCATTGTCTTTGGTTGATGGCCGGAGCCATGTTTCAGATAGACACATTATGTTGGGGAGGTATGTGGCTAGCACAGCATGCAGGCTATATATCTTATTGTTTAGGCTTCTAATGTTTAAGTGGCATATTAGGAGGGAGTTAACCAGTCGGTGGGAGAGTGGTGGGCTGGTAGGATTTTGAGTTAAGGTTGGGCCTGGATTAGGATGGATGTCCCCATCTTTGGTTATGTTTTTTCTTAGATACGCTAGTAGTCTAATAACTTTGAATAGTAGTTTTAGTTCATATTTGGATTTTGGTGTTGATTGGAGTGGTTTTTTTAGAAGCAAGTGGTTGGAATTTATAATTTTTGGGGTAGTGTAGTAGTGGGCAAGTTCCGCAGTCAGTGGAGGTAGGGGGGGGGTCTTGGTTTGGCATTTTGGATAAGAGAAACCTACGAATGTGAGATTTTCATAGCAAGTAAGAAAGTATGGCAGAATTAAGAGTGGTAAGATAAGAGGAAGGAGTTTAAAATTATTTATAGACATGTTATGTGTCATCAATGGGTGGGGTCAATGTGCTTCAGAGGAATAGTAGTGGTTAAACAGTAAAGTGGTGGGGGGGAGGAAATTGGAGAGGAAGTTGTGTAGGTTGGAGAGGAAGTAGGGGTGTGGCCTAGTGGCTATAATTGTAGATACAGTGGGGGCGGGTGGGATAAGGGGGCAGGGAGGGGAGCGAAGCGAGCCCGAGCGTAGTCAGGGCGAAGCGGAGCGGGGCTAACCCAGTTCCAGTGTTTGTTCCTATGAGTGGGGTAAATAGTCTGATAGTGTAAGTAAGCAGATTGGAGTACAGGCTTGAATTTAAACTGCTACAAATTTCAACCTTCTAACTGCTATAACTTTAATTTTTATTAGGCTAAGGGAAAATTTTTAACAGCTATGGGGCTGACTGCTGTGTGTTTGAACCCAGTTTAAGGCTTTGTCTGAGAACACTTAAGGGTGTTATATATCTTGAATGTAGGTAGTATTAACCTTGGTCGAGTGTATGGAGATGGTGGGGATGTGCTGTAGCCTTATCTGTGCATACGCACCTGGTGAGGCGACCTTCCCTTAAAGTGAACTTTTTAGGTTTTAAGCACGTACAGATACGTGTATGTATATACAACAATATACAAATTTAATATACATAGGAGTGATGAAAAGCAGTATATAGATAGAAATGTAGAAAGGATTTATTTATATTATTTCCTAGATATGATACGAGTGCTGAAAAGTCAAGGGTTGGTGATAGTCTAGAAATCTGAGAAAGACAAATTTCATCAGGGGTGTGCATAAGAGCAGAGCCAGGAGGAGTTAAGGGGCTGTTTTAAGTTGCACTTAAAGCTAGATGCAGAGCTATCCTGTTTTACTGGTATTGCCAGGGAGATCCACTGACTGATAATACTTTTTAATTGCTTTATTTATTTCTAATTATTAGAGGACTGGATTTTTATGATTGTTTTATTTTTATAGCCCTTTCAATTATATATATATATATATATATATATATATATATATATATATAGTCATTGTTTTTATGTGCCTTTTAGATGTAGTCAATTAATTTATTACATAATTGAAGCAATTATGTGAGGGATCATGTGATATTTTTTTCTCTGTAAGGATGGCATTTTATTGAATATTTTACCTGATGAAGTCTCATAGTTTGTAGAGACAAAAGTGCCTATTATTCTATATTAATAAATAACACTCAAAACAGTCCCAACAACAACCAGGTACCTCAGTAAGCAGCACAATATCGATTCAAGAGAAAAAAAACAGAACAGAGGTAAGGCTCCAGGCTCTCCAAATAATTTTATTATTAGGTACACAAGTGCTTTCACTACTAGGCTTTTTCAGGTGTATAAGGTAACACACTCACACCTGTATTTGAATCAGAAGTCACATGATTGAAATTGAAACTCTTAAAGACATATAAAAAATTATTAAAACGTAACACAATAACCATGCATAACTGTATGTGTATCAGTATAAACCATAAAAATATACAAAAACATGTATACACATTCATTAAAACCAATGCAATAAAAACAAAATAACACTTTTTTAGGAGGTTCCCGACCACCTGGACTGAACTTTCCCTTACCCACCAGGAGCAGATCTACAAGTTGAGGGAGAGGCCGATTGAACCAGATGCAATCAAGAGGAAGAAGTGTAACAAGAAACAAAAGGAAATATACAGACAGAATTGTAAGTCCATACGCCATCAAGAAAGCTTTTTTGAACAGCAAAAGTTAATTGTAAACTTATCTACTTATGAATTGTCAGTACATGAATGTAAAGTGTTAAGCAAAGGCCTTTCTTTTTTTCCTACTTTAGACTCTGACATTACTGATGTGCTTGATATATTTTTAGTTTGTTAACATATGACAATATATATTTTTTTCTGGGTAAATTATGTTACATTAGATGAGGGGATCTTGATAAGTATCATTTCTCTTATCTAGAAAAAGAATTTGATAGCATTCCACATAAATGAATGTTGATAATTATAAGAGAATGGAATTATATAAATTTATAGTTGGCTGGATAATAAATGGATTACAGCTGAGAGAGTCGTGGGAAGATTAGAGAAGTACAATCCACATATTTTGTAGTATGTAGAGGTCTACCACAGGGATCAGTACTGGTATCAACCATATTTGATATTTTTATGACATTGATGCCAATATCTAGCAGAGTCTCAGCTGACATGTTTGCTGACACTTAAATTTGGGGAATGCATGACAAACCTTAAGGGCCCCTAGAAATCACAACAGCGCCTGGATAAATTGTGTAACATGATAATTAAGAATCAAGTAAAAATCAAATAACTTTTAAGTTAATAAAAGTGTTCTGATGCATCTTGAAAAAGACATTAAGCTCCACCAATATACAGTGAATTCAAGGATACTGTCTGGGGTCTATCTGAAAACATCGAAAGACCACATTATCAAATCCCACATCGTCGAGCCAAAATTATCGAAATCTCATTTCAGCAAATGACCAGATTGATGAATACATTCCCATGGTAAGTAATCTGTTAGCCAACAAGGTGGAATTTGCCCTTCTCCAACTATAGTGTGAACTCAGAGTTGGTATATTTAGTTAGGGGGTTGTGGAGGACGCAGCCTCCCACATTGGGGGACATGAGGGGGTGTAGCCCCCCCCCCAGGTGAGTTGGAGATGTATAGTTTTGTTTTTAATAGTTGTGGTATGAGTGGTTACTTACCATGGAAAAGCATTTCACGAGCCGTTCATTCACTTGAAGTGAGGTTTTGATGATTTTGTCTCAGTGATGTGGGATTCGATATTGTGGACTTTTGATGTTATGAATAGACCCAATGACTAATATGCATTTATAAAGAAATTGAAATTTTTACTACAAGGTCTTTGGCTCCATCACACATTGTTTAATGAAATATGTCAAATCCAATGCATTTCTTTTGGGAAGGGAAGAAACCTATCAAAATGGTGTCACAGAGACATGTTTTTTTTTTTTAATTTTGGAGCCTTCTTGTCAAAAGACCATTGCATTGAGTTATTTCTCTATTTTGTGTGGAAAAGGTTTACCCAACTATACTTGCCTCAGTTTCATCTTTTTAGTAAAACTTGTTTCCCCCCCAAAAAGACCTCACCGCACCGGGGGAGGGGGTGCAACTGTTTCTGCAAAACTTAGGACTGGACTAGTTTTTAGACAACTTGCAACCTGCATTCCTAACTGATTTATCTGTAAGCATCCTTTCCAGGTATCAGAGTCATTACTACAGCTTACGTAAAGAAAAGAAAATCACTTACATTTACATATTCAAATATTACCAAGTCTTACATTAGCACTAAAATTAATTCTGTGCAAAATAGAATTGTGAATGGTGCATCCTACTCATGTCTGCATGCAAAATTTTCCTTCTGAAGGATACAGAAAAATAGTTTTATAGATGTGTTTTATGTATCCACTGCACTCCACCCAACATTGATTCCTGATATGTTTCACCTTGTTCACTGAAGTCACAGTTCTGAAATGTTTTCATTACCTTCCTCGAGTTTTATGTCTTCAGAAATGCCAGAATTTGGGGGCGTGGCCAAGGATGAACACAGGATAGCACCAGATTTCTTCAGCTCCACCAATTTCATTACACTGACAGGAATTAATTACTTAAAAAATTAATTTTTGAAGTAATTTTCTTTCTAAATATGTTTGTTTTATATAGTTCTTGAACTATATCTAAAAAAGAAAGGAAATCTTACCAATATTCCTGTCAGAAATCACTGTGGAAATTTTCCTGTCAGTTTATCAGTCTGAAATGAGTTCCAATAAGACAAATTCTCAAGACTCCAGCATCAAGAAAGAACTTCAGTCTCTGATAATTATAATCCAGCAACTTACTGATAAAATGGATAAAATGGATACTAAAATAGACACCTTCATAGAAAAAACTACAAAACAAATAGACCTGTTACATACAGACCTGCAACAACAGAAGAACCAGATGACAGGCATAGAAGAAGCTGTGAATGACATGGAAAATAGAATCCAAGAAGAGGAAATCAACATTGAGTTTCTGCTGAAACAAAATACACATTTACAAACAAAGCTGGATGACCTGGAAAATAGATCTAGGTGCAATAACATTAGGATTTTTGGACTGCCAGAAAATATTGAAGGTAACAATATTACTTCTTTTTTAACAACTTGGCTCCCTAAAACTTTAGACTTACCAGAAGCATTCTCTTTTGGTATCGAAAGAGCACATAGATCTATAGCTAATACTAACTCTAACAAAAAATATCCTAGATCAGTTATAGTTAGATTTCTATCATCTTTTGATAAAGAGATGGTTCTTAAATCTGCTTGGGCTAAAGCTCCTGTTAAGATTAATGAGACAACTGTGCATTTTGACAATGACTATTCTTCCATGGTAATAGCTAAAAGAAAAAATTTTCTGCCACTAATAAGGGAGCTTAAAAAAGCACAGTTTAAAACATACCTTCTGTTTCCTGCCAAGCTTAAAATCTTCCTTCCTGATGGTCCTAAGGTTTTCGATGATTTAGACTCTGCTTTACTGTTTGTCAAAGAAAAAAGGATTTTGGATAAAATAGAAGAAATGGAATGGGCTAGTTCTTCATTAAAGAGATTGGCAACTGAAGCTTCGTGGAAGACTTCAGAGAAGAAGAAGAGACTAAAAAACAAATGATTTGTTATATGATTTTATTCTCTCTCATCATTTTAGTTCATTATTAATCTTTTTGAATATAGTTCCTGCATTTCCAGAAAGCCACAAATATTTTGGAAAAGATTTAATCAAAGTTATTCTCTATGTGCAAAGAAATGTTTTGTTTCATAACCAGTCAAAATACCTGAAGATTTAATGGCAAGCTGTGATTCAATTTGTTTCTCTTTCTGAAAAGAAGTAAGGTTAGTAATTTGATACATTTTTTTATCTTTGCCTTTTTTTCCTTCTCCTTTTATTATTTTCTTTGTTTAAACAATGACATTCTATTTAGATTATGTAGTGGGTAAAGGGTGGGGAGGGCAGGAGAGAACAGTAATGAAAATATCATTAATAGAATAATAACATATTTATTCCTTGTAAAAGTTTTTATAAGTTCTTCAAATGCTATTTCTAATTATACTTTCTTGATTATACTGCTTATGCCTGTTTGTAAATAATCTGTTATGCTTTAACTAATAATAATCAGAACTAAATAAGAGTAAATAATATGTTTTATTTTTAACTCTATTAATATAAACAGTAAGTAACATTCCATTGTATATACTTCTTACAGCTTTCTCTTTCATTTTTTTTATTTCTGCCTCACTCCCTTTTATTTTCTACTCTCTTTTCTTTTCTTTATTAATATATAGAAATGCTTTTGATTGTGTGGGCACAGTGAATAATAGGATTTGTATGAAAATTGAGTTGTGAGAAGAATGTTGAGTTTTATTGCTTGTTGGTAATTTTGGGCTTAATTTCACTTACATAGAGGCTGTAATGATCTGTGGAATACATTGTGAAGGTTTTGTCATGTTTAGATGCATTTACACTGCTAAATGAATGTTTGTCACTAGTTTGTAATAAGCTTCCCGCCAAAATGTTAAGAGAGACAATCTGAGATGTGGGCTGTCTCATGCACAGTGTTCATGAGTTACTTCAGAAGCTTCAGCTCACAGAATTCTCACAGAGAAACTGAAAGCAGTTAGTATAACCTTTGACATAGTTATCACACTGACACACCACAGATTCAGGAAAATACTCTATTCATAAAATATGTCAGTTATAATGTTTTGTTTCATAACCAGTCAAAATATCTGAAGATTTAATGGCAAGCTGTGATTCAATTTGTTTCTCTTTCTGAAAAGAAGTAAGAGGCTGTAATGGTCTGTGGAATACATTGTGAAGGTTTTGTCATGTTTACATGCATTTACACTACTAAATGAATGTTTGTCACTAGTTTTAATAAGTTTCCGCCAAAATGTTAAGAGAGACAATCTGAGATGTGGGCTGTCTCATGCACAGTGTCCATGAACTATTTCAAAAGCTTCAACTCATAGAATTCTCACAGAGAAACTGAAAGCAGTTAGTATAACCTTTGACATAGTTATCACACTGACACACCACAGATTCAGGAAAAATACTCTATTCATAAAATATGCCAGTTATAATGAGTCTAAATGATGTAGTTTCTTGTAGTAAGTAAATGTCTTATTTTAGAAGGCATAGAAAATGAAACATTTATTTAAATGTTTTTGAAAATCTACTTAACAGCAGCATAATAATCTGTGTTAAAAATTTGTGTTCCAAACATATACTTTACTATAACTCATTTAATTCATCTGATTGACAAGCATAAATAATCTTATAACTCTATTCTGGAAGAAATGTCATGGGATATATTTTAAAGCAGTAGGTTAGCATGATTGTAAAATCTGGTTACTAAAATGTGTTTGCTGTGCATTATTTTGTATAAAGCAGACAGATTTATTCTAGGGACAGCAAGTAGGATAGTGCTCAACAAAGACACAACTCAGTGAGATCAGATATATATATGTGTGTGTGTGTGTGTGTGTGTGTGTGTGTGTGTGTGTGTGTGTGTGTGTGTGTGTGTGTATGTATGTGTATGTGTGTGTGTGAGTGTGATGGCTTTTTTATATAATAATGCAAGTGTTTCTGAGAATCTGCATAACTATCCAATATGATTTATAATAATTTCTATGAATACAATATTTTACTCTATTGACAAAATGAATGTTTGCCACAAGTTTGAATAAGTTTCCCGCCAAAATGTTAAGGGACACAATCTGGGATGTGGGCTGTCTTATGCACAGTGTCCATGAACTACTTCAAAAGCTTCAACTCACAGAATTCTCACAGAGAAACTGAAAGCAGTTAGTATAACCTCTGACCTAGTTATCATACTGACACACCACAGATTCAGGAAAAATACTCTATTCATAAAATGTCAGTTATAATGAGTTTAAATTATGTAGTTTCTTGTAGTAAGTAAATGTCTTATTTTAGAAGGCATAGAAAATGAAACACTTATTTAAATGTTTTTGAAAATCTACTTAACAGCAGCATAATAATCTGTGTTAAAAACTTCTGTTCCAAACATATACTTTATTATAATTCATTTAATTCATCTGATTGACAAGCATAAACAATTTTATAATTCTATTCTGGAAGAAATGTCATGTGATATATTTTAAAGCAGTAGGTTAGCATGATTGTAAAATCTGGTTACTAAAATGTGTTTGCTGTGCATTATTTTCTATAAAGCAGACAGATTTATTCTAGGGACAGCAAGTAGGATAGTGCTCAACAAGGACATAACTCAGTGAGATCAGATAAATATATATATATATATATATATATATATATATATATATATATATGTGTGTGTGTGTGTGTGTGTGTGTGTATGTGTATGTGTGTGTGTATGTATGTGTGTGTGTGTCTGTGTGTATGTGTGTGATGGCTTTTTTTTTAATAATGCAAGTGTTTCTGAGAATTTGCATAACTATGCAATATGATTTATAATAATTTTTATAAATACAATATTTTACTCTATTGACAATAATGAGTTTAAGTAAATGCTCATATACAAACAATTCAAGATTTTTTTTGGAGGCTGTTAACAGTATTCACATGACAGAAAATAGATGCATCTTAATATATGTAATGTCTGAATCATATTAGCCAAAGCTTTTTGATTTAAATGAATGTTAGAACCTAATTTTCTCTCCTCTTGATTTCTAACATCAGGATTATTTGAATGCTATTTGAATACAAGTGTTATATATTACATAGATCTATATAGTAGTATGAACAGTTTTAAAAAAAAAAAGTTTATTTTAGTTTATATGATGCTGTTTTACCAAATGTGTAGTTTTGTCATGATAAATAATTGAATTGAAAACTGTTAACCTCAGTTAAATATAACTAGTATTAAATTGATAAGGTGGTAGCTGAGGTACTGCTGCTTAGGGTAGGGGGTTAACTTGAGTAGTAAATACTACTCTAAGTTGGAGTTTTCAACTCCAGGCTGGATGCAAGGTTTAATCCTTACATTATTTTCACTTGTTCATTGTTATATGTATATAGTTTTGACATCCACAATATATTTTGTATACTCATTGTCACTACAAACAAAATTGAATCCTATACAAAATCCCATAAGAGATTTAATAAATACAGCTATATTTAAAGGTACACCTAAAAGAGGAGATGTAACATTATTTATCTTGTTATTTGTTATTTCGATCATAAGATTCTTGAGTTTTAAAATGCCAAATGACATCTTTAAAAGGAATTTCTTTAAACATTAATGGATTGAATAATCCGTGTAAAAGGGCAAGCCTAATAAGATACATTAATTTACACAAGGCCAATCTAGTCTTCCTGCAAGAAACCCATCTCTTGAAAAAAGATATTGATAAACTAGCCACTAATAAGTATACAGTACTGGTTAGTTCAGAGCACACTCAGCCAAAAAGAGGAGTGGCTATTTTATGGAATAAAAGTATGCCCATTCCTAAAACCATTAAGTCTTTTCAGGATGACAAAGGAATGTTTTGTATGGTTACAATACAAATTAATGGGAAGACTTACACTTTAATTAATGTATATTGGATACCTGGAATTGGTATTAATACAGTGAAACATCATATTGATAAGATCATATCATTCTCTATAGGGGATATTATTTTAGCTGGTGATTTTAATTGTATACTACATGAAAGTGATACTACCACTATAAGGAAAAGAAGAATTACATCTAATGCAAAACATTTAAATGATTTTGCTAATTCTTATCATTTGAATGATATTAATAATCAGATAGATTCAAAATCATTACCATACACCTTTTTTCTAACAGATACAAAACTTATTCAAAAATAGATAGGGTCTTTATTTCTAACCAGATGGTAACAGATTTAATTAATTCCAAAATCATTTCATGTCCTATATCTGATCATAACTCAATTGTTTTGAATTCATGATAAAAATACTCATAATGTTCAGATCAAAAGGATACCAGCATACTTAACTCAGCTAAAAGACTATAAAGAATATATACTTTCAGAAGTACAACATTTTCTAGACATAAATAATACTCCTGAAGTCTCCATTGTCTATGTTTGGGATGCCTTAAAATCATATCTATATGGACAAAGTATCCGATGGTATAATAATAAAAGGAAATCTTGGGATAAGGAATTGTTAGATATTCAAAGTAAATTAGACTCTTATAAACATAATAATAAAGAAAATATTATGGACAAGAAAGTTATTGAAGAAATAAACAAACTAAATGAGAAATACAAAGAAATTTTAACTCATAAAGTTAAAATAACTTTAGAGAAATACAAGATTTTGTCTTATTCAATAAGCCCCAAGTACGTACATAGACTTAAAAATAAAACAAAAAGATTGAATAAACAAAACCATATCAAAGAAATCTTTTCTCTAAGGAAAAAGAAGAATGTTTCTAGTATACCAGAAATACTGGATGAATTTAGAAATCACTTTCACAAGATTAACCATAACAACATTAACATGGAACCTAAAGATAAAATAAAGGAGTTTATAACCACAAACATGAATAAAAAGCTTAATAAACAACAGATTAAACTATTGGACAAGAGTATTTCATATACAGAAGTTATTACACAAATAAATAAGCTTAAATCAAACAAAGCACCGGGTAATGATGGTATTATACCAGAGATATATAAAATCCTTTCTAAAACTACATATTCATTAATACATAAGGTTTTTATTTTGGCCCAAACTGAGTTAATAACCCCCCCCCCATCTTGGCAATATACATTTATTTCACCAATTTTAAAACCTAATAAAGATCCAACTAGATGTTCTTCATATCGACCCATCTCATTACTTAATGTTGATTATAAAATGTTTATGAGTATTTTTGCTGATAGATTGAAGACAATCATCCCCGGCATTATAGATATAGATCAGACGGGCTTCATTGTAAATAGAAATACTTTTGATAATATAAGAAGAACTTTAACATTAATTGATTTTGCAAATAGGAAAAAGAAAGATTTAACACTTATTAGTCTTGATATAGGTTCAGCATTTGATTCAGTAAGTTGGGACTATCTGTTTACCTTACTGAAATGCACAAACTTCTCTGATGCATTTGTAAATTTAATTGAGCATTTATACAAAGGAACGCTGGCTTATATTAAGGTAGGAACATATGTTTCACAAAAATACCCATTCTTAAAGGTACAAAGCAAGGATGTCCACTTTCTCCACTATTATTCACTTTAGTAATGGAGCCTTGGGCTAATTTGATTAGAAACAGTACTGACATAGAGGGTTTTGAAATAGACGAAAATACAACATCAAAAATTCAACTTTTGCAGATGAGGTTCTAATTACATCAGCAGGATCTAATTCTTCTATGCAGTCTTTTTTTGATAAAATGATGAATTTTAAAAGTATTTCTGGTTTAATATTCAATGAAGAAAAACTAAAATACTACCTATATATACACGAAAAATATTCGCATTAGTGATTTTACTAAATATGTACCCAATTCAGGTCAGATAACTTATTTAGGTATAATACTATCTAAAGATATTAAATCTATTATATATAATAACTATAATACCTGTTTTCTTAATATACAAAATCTTTTTAATACCTGGAATAATATGTTTTTTACTATGGAGGAGAGACTTACAATTATTAAAATGATAATATTTCCCAAGATTTTATACTTAATACAATCAATAATACTTTCACCTACAAAAATAATTATCAAGAAACTGAATACACTAATGTTAAATTTCTTATGGGCACCTAATAGACCTAGGATTGCATTAAAGAAACATACTAATAGCTGGTCTCAAGGGGGTATTTCTTTTCCAGACTTTAATTTATATATTATCTCTTCTATTATAAAAGTTATTACTTTATTAATAGATCAGTCATATATCGCAAAATGGAAAGATTATTGGGAGCTAATTAGTATGCACTTCATGAAAATCTCCTTAACACATAAAATATGATTGTAAATAACTCCATGTTGTGGTTGCTAAAGGAATTTTGTACTTCACCTATTACACCTAAACATATGGTTTGTTACCCATTAAATATTATTATTAGTTATCGTAACTTTATATTCATGCACTATAGGGAATGGAATTTTATTGTATTCCCTATAATGTATACTCAGGGTATGCTTATGTCATCTACTTCTGAAGGAGCTCATTTAGCTATAGATAATGATCTAAAGTACTGGTATCAGATGATATCTGATAATAAAGTTAAAAATCTAGATTTCTTAAAACAAGAATTTGATCTAAGAGAAACTTGCTGGTTAGAGGTTCAGATCTTTAGACAACATCTCATTGATAGAATAGATCTAATGTCTATAACAGTTAAAGAATCTATTCCAAAACTGATTGATTACTTGATATTAAATTTACAGCATAAAGTTTCTGATAAAGGTAAACTTTCATATATACATAAAATTATCAGACAAGAAACTTTTACAGTGTAGATTCATACTGGAATTATTTCACCTCTATTAATGGGGACCCACCAACTCAACAAGATAAGCAATATATATTGGAATCTGCTTATAGAACTACATCTTCCATTGTCTGGAGACTTTATACATGGACATTTTTACATAGATCTTTTTATACACCTTTGATGATGAATAAAATAAATAATAAAGATAATCTATGTAAGAGATGCAATGTAGAAATTAATGCTGACTGGGCTCATATGTTTTATGACTGTATGAAGTTGAAAGAATACTGGAAGTCAATTAATGAATTTTGCAGGCTCTTTTACAGATAATTTCATTATTTCTAAGTCTCTTATATTATTCAACACACCTGTACCTCAATCGTTAAAAGATTAAGCTTCCCTTGTTATGGTCTATCCTAGCAGTGGCCAGGAAAATAATAACTAGAAATTGGATTTCAGATACACCTCCTTCGTTCAATGAATTTAAAAATGTTATGAATATAATGTGCCATATGGAAATAAGCACAATTAGAATGAGAACAACTAGAAAAACATCATATTATATTGTATGGGATAATTCACAAAATTTGTTAAAAAAATTCTAATTTCAATAGCACGGTATTTTAGTTTAATTAATTGATCTGATTGTAATGGATGTCTTTGTAAATACTTTAGTTGTTTTGTTGAATATTATAATAATACCTATTTTTAATTACTTGTATAAAATTGTTATGATATTTCTCTTATATGTTAAAACAATAAACCTGTTTTGAAAAAAAAGAAATGCCAGAATTTTATTTCCAAATGTTAGAGTCTTTTTTTTAAATAAAAAAATAATTTAGATTATGCATGAATGGCTTTCTATACATAATAATTTGGCATACATCCTCAAGCAAAATAAGCATCTTTAAGGAAGAGTGAACAAAACATTAGTAGTAGATCCCACCATCAAATATATTTTTAATGCCACAGCTTTAAGGTAATAACTGTACAAGTCTTGTTATCCTATTGCAATGCCTTTTGCCTTTATTGGCCACACTTTTTGTCAGGCCAGTACTTTCACTTTTCCCAAGCATAACATCTAGCTTTATTAAAATATCAAGAAATGCACTTCTGACAAAAGCTAACAGTGGTCTCAATGTTGCTATAGTCTAAGAAAGCTCACAAGCCACTTCCTGCACTATCATAGCACTTAAACTATTTTTCTCCTGTAGTCCCCCTGCTTGCTATTATCATCAGTATAACTGTAATCATTAAGCCTTTAAAGTTCTCTTGTCAACAGACCCACTGACATTTTGCCTTAATAAGGTCATGACAATAACTGTTTATTATTATTGTATGTACTGTGACCTAAAATGGATTAGAAAAACAACTAGCACCAGAAAGATATTGTCAATGCACAACTTATGTTCTCAGTTATACTAGATCAGTAATAGAATAACTTTAACCAGATATGATGGTCAGGAATAGTGTAACCCACATAATGCTTATCAAAATCATCACAATACTCATTCAGATATTACTAACTTTGGGTGAATAGTTAAAAGAGAGCCCACAGCCAGCCACAAAATATGTATATATTTTTAATTTTTGCTATGTTCAGTACAGCTGATTCAACTTCGGTCAACATATGTGCTGAACATACTAATCGTTAGGGAATGCTTGTTCCTTTTAATAAGAAAAGAAAAAAGAAAAAAAAAAACCATTTGGTAACAAGCACTGCAATTAGTTGCATCCTCATAATTAAAGTGCCTACCATTTGTTCATTCACAGTACATGCTAGAGGCACGATTCATCTCAGAGCATAATATTTATTTTTTGTAAAGTAAAATGATTCTTAATGATAGATAAATAAATTAAAAAAAAATAAATAAATATGTGGTCGGCAACATTTCTCTGTAAAGTCCTGCAGTATTCTGCAAGTTGCCCCTCATGAATCTTGAATAAATCCTATGAACAGAGAAAGATAAGTGTTTTTTAAGTATCCAGACAACCATATAGTCACTAAACAAGTGGAGCTTCAGGCTAGAAGCAGATGAAAGAAACAGAACATTTAGGCTTGTGAGGATTTTGTTATCATTATATCCTGGTAGTCGGACAGATCATATCAGTACTTGCAATCACTAAATAAGATTACTGACTAGTTATGTACAAAGGAAATATTTTGTTGGCTTGTGAGCTAAGTTTTTTTTTTCTTTTATATTATTATAATATCTTAACAAGCAACCTGATAGCATCAAAAACTGCAATCACTAAATAACTCAATAATTTGGACTACTCGCTGTTAGTGGATGAATGAAAGATGTTGCTGGCTCATGAGGGAAGTTTTTGCATATTATTACTAATATTCTGACAGGTGACCAAATAGTACTGATAAGATCAATCATTAAATAATAGTGGCTATAGGATGAGTATGGAAGAATGAGGGATGTTGTTTGCTGGTGAGGGGACATTTTTTACCCTAGCAGGTAAATGGATACAATATTAAGATAAATGGAGCTGTGCAGGCATGTTCTAGATGAAAGAAACACGAGTTTTTCAGTTAATAGTCTGACTTTCTTCTTACATGGAATAATTACTGTTGGGCTACTGTTCATATGTGGAAAAAAAATGAAACTGTCCCTGACCGTGTTTTCTACTTTTAATCTGTGCCTCATAAAATCAGTAGTCTTCTGGGAAATTATTGAAGATTGCTGTCACTCAAAGGGGGTAAGGGGTGGGGCTGGCTCTGGATGAAAGTAATTTGCACACTTTTTTTTTTTTTTTTTTTTTTTAATTAATTTGTGTGTCTAGCTCTTCAGGACTATAGTACATTTGTATTCTCTGTCAACTATTTACTTGAAACAAAGTTGAAACTGGCACAAATTTCACAGATTATCACTGACCTTCTTTCATACTTTTAATCTGTGGCTCATAAAATGTGTAGTTTCAAACAAATCCTTGAGGACTACAGTCAATAAATGGAGGTGAGGGCAGGTAGTGGAAGAAAGCAACTTGCACTCTTGTTGCTCGCTGAGCTTAACATGTGGTTTACAGAACTAGTGTGCATTTATAAAATAAGATAGAATGCTTATTTTTAGGCTATTATTTATTTGAAATGAAGCTGAAGTTGTCCCTAATTTCACAAAGTATTCTTTGCCTCCTAATTGTGGTGTGCCTTTGTAATGGCTTTGAGTGTTGCAGTAACTAAATAAAGGGTGAATGGATGTGCTTGAATAAAAGAAACTTACCATTTAGTCATTTGCTCACTTTACAGTCTGGTTTTATAGGACTGATGTGCATTTGTATGAAATATATTAGAATATTTATTTTCTGGTAACTGTTGTTTTTAGATAAATTTGAAACTGTTCCTGAGTTCACAGAATGTGTTTGGTACTGCCTCATATTTTGGATGTTTTCCTTATAATGTGTTACTTTTCTGGCAAATCTATTGAGGACTGCAGTAACTAAGTGATGACAGATTGCAGACATTTCCGACTTTACATCCTTCAGAAAATGTATGCCAATGCCAAACATTATTATTCCAGAAACTTTCTGAATAATGTCAACCATTTAAATTTTACACTTCATATCCTTCAGCAAATACATAATAATGCAAAAATGTGATTCTGACATTTTTTAAGTATATAAGAGAATTTTCACTATGAGTCTAAACCTTTGCCTATTTTTATTTTTGATTTTGTTCCTGAGCCATGAGTAAAGACATTGAGAGGCAATGATTTTATTTCAAATAGATGAGCTGTACATAGCAAAAGTGACTATAACTGCTACATGGAGTTGGGTGAGACAATCTATAGATGAAAGTAACTCATCCTTTGTTTGCTCAATTTTAACAGTTTATTTTATTTTTTTTTATTTTACATTTGTTGACTGGGATAGTCCGACTGGATGCATGTCCATTTTCAACGGAGGCCCGGGGAGAAAAGCTCCAAGGGTAAGCAGATACAGCATTACATAATACCAGCATTACATATTACAAACAGACTATTTACAGAGATTACATAAGTAAGCAAGTTAAACAAGTTCCACAGGTTACAGTTAGTCCTGAGCACAAGTCAGGATTAAATTAAATTACACAGTAAACTGGTTAACAGATTTTTACACATTCGAGTTAGCCAGGCTTGATACATTGACATAGCCAGTTAAGTGACAAATGTTGTTTGAGTCTAGTTTTAAATTGACCTAAGGTGGAAAGTAAGGTAATATCAGCTGGAAGAGAGTTCCAGGATCTACTTACAGAGTTTGCAAAGAGAGAATCATTGGCTGTGTTATTAATTTTGCTAGTCTGAATTAGTAGTTTGTTAGAGGATCGAAGCGGTCTAGGATTCTTATTGGGGGTGATAATATTTTTAAGTGCAGGAGTATTGTCCGGATTATAGAGGATTTGGATTAGGCTAGGTAGTTTGAGCCAACCAAGCTGATTTAGATTGATGCAATGATGTGTCCTAAAAGGCAGCCCAGTGGCAAACCTGGCAATGTGGTTATAGCAAATTGAGAGTTTGTTAAGGACAGTCTTGTTCAAATTCGAGAGTAGAGGGGATGCATACAGAAGGGTTGAAAGAAGGTGAGTGCGAGCTATGGCAATTTTAGCTGGAGGGGTTAGGAAGGCTTTTATTCTGTAAAGTGGCCCTAGTTTTTTATTGATGGTTTTGATAGTTTAGTTAACACGTAGGTCAAATTTGAGATTATTGTCTATGATGACACCTAATAGTTTTGTAGATGGGTCAGGGGAGATTATTGTGCCATCATTTGATTTTATGGTAAAGGTGAAAGCGGTAGACCTACGTGTTGGTGAAAATAACAGCATTTTAGTTTTTTTGGGATTTAGGATCAGACAATGTTCAGAAAGCCAGTTTTCTATTGTATTAAAGGTGGTCTGGGTAGCTGACCATAACTCTACTGGAGATGTGGCTGAGCAAATCAGAGTAGAGTCATCAGCATATTGGATACAGCTGACTTTTGGGATGACAGTATAAAGGTCGTTAATGAAGATGGAGAACAGCAAGGGCCTAGTATAGAGCCTTGTGGTACTCCGAGGATGTTAGGTAGAAGGTTAGAGAGTTTGTTCTGCCAGAGGACAGCCTGCTGTCGAACATTCAGGTAGGATTGAAACCATTGGAAGGCTCCAGTATCTAGACAGAATGTTTGCAGGGTGTGGATTAAAAGTTGGTGATCAACCATATCGAATGCCTTGGAAAGATCCAAAAAGAGGGCTGAGGATATATAATTATTGTTGTGATTATGGTTTATGGTGTTAGTAAAGGCTAGGAGGGCTGAAGTAGTGCTGTGATGAGGACGGAAGCCATGCTGAGTGTCTGCCATAAGGCGATTTTGGATTAGGTGGTGCATGAGTTGTCTATGAATACATTTTTCCATAATCTTTGCAAGTGGAGAGAGTATAGCTATTGGCCTATAATTGGAGAATTCAGTTTGGCTTTGCAAGACTAGTTTGTACTTGAGTGTAGAAAGTAAGAAACTAAGGTAGTGTAGGGCATTTGTTTCCCACAAAAGTGTGATACTCACTGTCCTTACAAGCTCCATTTGCAGACTTTATTAGAGATAATAAATGAAATAAGATTGTCTCGACTACAGCAGGTCAGATGATGTTTCAAACATTTAAAGAGGACCTCCTGTACTTGCCATTCTCCAATATAGTAAAAAAAAAATTTGAAAGTACCTGCTTCCAACCATGGTGGGGGAAGGAGGCTATACCTAACCAGTTTCCTCAAAGGGAGTAGAGCATTCTGTTATATCAGTTGCAGATTTCAGCCCATTAAGGAATCTTTGCAACCATACACAAGAAGTTTCTGGGTGTCGTCTGGGTTCTATAAACATTACCAGCATTAACAAACCATAACCTTTTGAAACGGTTACATAGGGAAAGTGTATTTAATGGAAAGCTTTGTGGATTGAGTCCTCCTTTTCAGTTCTATAACATGACTACCCAGCATAGGAGTTGTACCATTAATGCCAAAGCAGATGGCATGTCCAGGAAGTTATACATCTGTGTTTCAATTGCTTTTTCTTAATGGATGTCTCCAGAAGACTTGATTAAAGTCCTTATTTGGTAAGAATAGTTATGCCAAGCAAAAGAAAATAAACCAAGAAATGATGTATGTATTTTGCTTTTTTTTTTTTAATCCAGAGACCTTAGTACATTTATAAGCTATTTTTAGCTCTATAAATTTATTCAGCAGAAAACTGCACAATGTGATTACATTTATAAAGTTCCAACAGTGATGGGTGATTTTTTTTGTCTTTTATGTAATTTTGTTTGTAAAATGAGTTACTGTTGCATGACGACATGGGAAACATTGTTACTTTTCTTTGTGCCACCTGAATTCTGCTGGTGTAATAAGCTGAGTGCAGGTCCAAGAAAGAGTCCATGCTCTAATTTTTGGAAGTAGAACATTTTTGGATATAGCTAATCTGTCTATGGGTGACAGAAGGTGGCTAATTTTATAACAAAGCCTTAGTTGTGTTGGGACTTTATTCATGATAGTGTCTGTGTGCCCTCCAAAAGATATGGAAGGATCTAGTGTAATAGCAACATACTTCTGCTCCTTTTCATTGGCAACAGGGCCCTTTTCAGGACTGATGTGCTTAAGGGAGGAATAGTTAGTATTTTATTTGCTGTAGCAAAGAGCACTGCACTAGTTTGCTTTGATTTATTAGCAGTTTGTTGGGGGAGGGTTATATTCATAGTACGTTGCACTTTTGTTGCAATTTGCTTTGTAGGTCAGTATGGTTTCTACTAGAGTACAGTAGCAGTAGGTCATCTCCATACATCATCAAATTAAGCTTTGAAGTTTAAGAAGGAAATCATTTACTAAGAGTGAGACCACAACTGGGTCTAGTACTGATCCTTGTGCAATAGAGGAGATCAAGTTATTGTAGTAGATCTGACAGGATCGATCCCCAAGGAAGCTTTGACACAATTAAATTGTGTTCTCTCCAAAGTTGAGCCTTTTATGTCTGTTGAGGATTAAATAATGGTTAACTGTTTCAAAGGTCCTTGTAATATAAACAAAGATGCCAGCTGTAGTTATGTTTTCATTCAGTTTGCAGTAAATGGTATCTTTTGCCATTACAAGAGCAGTAAAAGGACTAAAGCCATTGTGGAAGTCGTGCTGTGTACCACATAGCAGAGAATAACTGTTTATGTGTTTTGTTCCTTGTGTGTAGAGAATTTTTTTCAAATATTTTTGTGTTAGAACAGGGATTAGATATGGATCTATAGTCTCTTAGACCATTTGGTGTTGTTTCCTTGGGATGAGGGATTTTTGTTGAGTACTTGAAAGCTGAGGAGACAGTGGCTGATGTCACTGAAAGGTTAAAGTTCTAGATAAGAGGTTTAGCTATACAGTTAGTAGACTTTCTTAAAGAGTTTGGATGCAGCTTGTTGCATTTGGTTACTGAGTCATTGAGGTTAATAAGAACGGACTTAATCTGCTTAACTGTTATTTAGGAGAAATTAAAGTTTGCTGTACAGGAGTTATTAGTGTGCATAACTGATAGTGTGAAGTGTTGTTGGGCTGTGATGTAGTGGGAACATTGATTGGGAAGCTATTTGTTCTGCCATTAATAGTAGTTACAAGGAACTGGGCATATTCCTTTGCAAAAGTGGAGTATTTAATGTTTGCTAGGCTGCCCTTAGACGTATGAGGGCATGGGATTGTGATTTGATCAGGGCAGCCCAGAAAAATGACTGCAACAGTGAATGTACCTGGACACTAAAATGTATTTTAAGATTGTAACACAACTGTACTTTCTTGGTATACTAAGTACGAAGGATGACTTTATATCCCAAAGCTGATCACAGGAATTCATCTAGGAGGCTTTTGAATGCAATTTTAATGCCGCCTTCATTCAACCAGAAATATATTGTGTGTTGTTTCATGTAACCCAAATGTTTAAAATAGTGAAAACTTTTAAGAGACAAATTTTTTTTTGCTGAAATATGCTTTTAGTCACTCAAGCTTGAAAGTCTCATTTATGCTGTATGTACAAAATACAACACAATTTTCTATTTGTGATCTTAAAAGGGATTTAATGAATGTTTGGTGCTCATCTATAATTAGTTTAGCACAGACATTATTTAAAAAATCAGAAATCATATAGACAAAGAGGTAATGTAGAAAAATTAGCACTTCTACTTAATATTATTCAGTGTTCGCTTTTAATTAAATACTTGGTCAGAACATGGCTAAATATGCATTTAAAATGTACGTCTTTATACTTAAGTACAAAAACATGTATTTGAGAAATATAACCAGTGATCTTGCTACATTCTTTGAAATGAGGTTGCCAAAATATTCACTGAATCATTTTAATGAAAGTTTCACTGAAACTACTGTTTCCGTATTCCTTTTCTGTGTCGTGAGGGTCTACTCATTTTAATTTTGGTTAGATGAAAATTTGGTGACTATAAATATAAAGCATAACTACTACAAGTAAGAAAGGAGGAGAAAGGTAATAGCTACATTTGAGAGCTACTTTACTAAGGTTAGAAACTTGGAAGGAAGATTAAATACAAAATAATGGAGTGCATAGAAGTATTGGTATTCGTAGTATATTTGAATAAGGTGTATGTTCGATGATCCAAATCAACTGAGTAGTACTAACTATTTATGTAAGTGTCATAGTAAGGATAGGAAATGGGATCACAGCTGAATCCACTGCTTCTTGATGCATAAAGTGATGTTTGAAGCAAAGCCAGTTTTTCAAAGTAAAAGAAGCTATCTCTGAGATTGGCACACATCATGAAAATTCCATTTTTAGCACAAAGGCATAACCAAACAATGATGCTTACTGTTATGAACATTGTAGGTAACCTGATAATTTAAAATAATGGCACGCCCTTTGTAGCAGTGTACAGGTTTGATTAAAAGAAAGCTCAGTAATGAGATGATGCACTTACCATCAGTAGTGAGTGCTTGCACACCAGCTACACCTGAGTCACAAAGGCACAGAGGGATAGCTGTAACTTGTAAGCTTTACAGGTACCAATCAGTTTCAAATGTCAGCCATACTAATGAGGGTATAGCAATGAGTCAGACTAATTCTTCAGAGAGTAATTAAATGCAAACATTGCACTCATTTCAGGATAAACAGTGACCGGGATTGATGAAAGCACGCTCATCGTGTTGAGCTCATGTGTGTGATCATCAGCAATAAACAGAGACAAAAACTAAAAAATAATAATGCATGTGCTACTTTCCCATTGGTCATGTAAATAAGCTTGTCCTGGTCCCCTTCAATGAACACATCACACCAAATGACATTTGACGACCTTTATTAAACTTCCATAACTTTGATTACCAATTTTATTTACAACTGGACATAGTATAGTTGATTTTAAACACAGCATAAATATCCTTGTAATGTTAATCAGGACAGCGTACCTGCTCATCTTGCCCAGTAAGCAGCGTCCATACCTTTGCTCTCTTACTTTACTTATGAAGCAGAGTCCCATCTCACTTCATAAACAATTTATCAAATTACTAAAATACCAACCAAATAAGCAGCATCCTTACCTCCGTTTGCTTACCTATTCGGCAAACTTCCTCCAGCTGCTCATTTCCTTTTCAGAAATCCTTAGAATAAACCTACACACATTGGAGGGGGAACAGAAGAAGCAAGCCTGTCCCTTTTCTCTGCCTACCCCAACTAACATAACTAAAATCCCCACCAAACCACTAACAAAAAAGGGAGGGAGGGTAGCAAGTTCACTCCAAAGTGTGATTACTTATCCAGCTACACTTGTCTAAACCACTTAAGCCCCTCCTCACCCTTATCTCATTTCCTCCCAATCATTCCTCCCTCCAATTAACCCTTTCACCTCTCCCACCCACTTAACTCCCATTAATATATCAGCCTAACCCCTTCTGAAGATGTCCCAGGACAACTTGGTTTGTTACCAAACCTCATTTGTCCCGGTCCCCTTCAATAAACACATCACACCGAATGACATTTGACAACCTTTATTAAACTTCCATAACTTTGATTACCAATTTTATTTACAACTGGACATAGTATAGTTGATTCTAAACACAGCATAGACATCCTTGTAATGTTAATCAGGACAGCGTACCTGCTCATCCTGCCCAGTAAGCAGCGTCCATACCTTTGCTAACGTACATTACTTATGAAGCAGAGTCCCATCACACTTCATAAACCATTCATCAAATTACCAAATTACCAACCAAATAAGCAGCATCCTTACCTCTGTTTGCTTACCTATTTAGCAAAATTTCTCCAGCTACTCATTTCCTTTCCACAAATCCTTGGAATAAACCTCCACACACTGGAGGGGGAACAGAAGAGGGCAAGTCTGTCCCTCTTCTTTGCCAACCAGCCTGACTAGACTGTTTCCCCTCCCTTCTACCCAATATTGTCCAACCAACAACCTCCCATAAAGGGAAGGGTTATGCCAAGCATCATTCTGTGTACCCATCATCTGTAAAGTACCTTAGAACCCCATCATCAACCCCACACCTTGACCTACTAGCACTGGAATGCACCTTAATGAAACTAAATAAAGTAGGATTACCCATGACCCCACTGTACCACCGGAACCTCCACTCCAAGAGAATACATTCCCTTTAGTCCACTTCCTTCAAGCCACTAACCATGGCTCGACCTTTCCAGAATGACAACCTATAGCCATAACAAGTGCCAAAGAAACTATAACCCCTTGAATACATTTCTGCAGCCTGGTCAAAGAAAACCCTTAACAAGTCTCGAACCCAGGACCCTGTCAACTATAGCATCTCACACTAGCCCACCAAATTACACAGCTCTGGATGTACAGTAACCTGATTAATGCAGGGAATAGACTAACTCCAAAACCTTAATGCTCTAACACTAAGCTCCAGAACCAGAACCCCTTTTCACTAGTTCCTGAAAACTCACCTAAACCCAACAATTAAGTAAACTACGTGCCCAACCATAAACACCACCAGTGCACTCATTATCAAATGGCAATCACCCTACCTACTCAAAGGACAAATTTATCACTCCAACCACACGTTAGGAACCACATTATCCCTTCTCAAGCACAACCTGGTTAACTGGATGGGAAACAGAAACTACACCCCTGTGATTCTACCTCTGTCCCTAAACTAATGTAAGTGGGGTTCCTAACGTGTCACAAATGCACAAGGGTCAACTGCAAAGAGTTGTGCCAGCCTTCTTTGCAAGACGTAAGAAGTAGGGCTTTATTAGTTCATATACCTAACTCAGTCACTTTACCATAGCTGTGACTTATTGACTGACATTGTAGCTCTGTCCCTCTTAATCCCCCCCAAAACTAGCGACTCTGGAGGAAAGGTGGTGAACGACGCTGCATAAACAATGACACACTCTCTTATCCTGTCAAAGTCTCAGGAAAGCATCTTTATATCTCCATTTTGCTGCTACCCATTAAATTGCCATCATTAGCTTTTCATATTTCTACTATGTGCACCACTGAGACTTTACAGAACAGTTCTTGTAAACATCAAAAGAAAACATGTATCATCTGTTTCTATAAAAAAAAAAAAAAAATATATATATATATATATATATATATATATATATATATATACACCACCAGGCATAGACACTGCGTGCTTGACGTATATAAACACATTCAAAGAATGAGAAGGTTATTTTCTACTGATGGATTCACAGATGTATGACTTGTATAAAGAGTCTAACAAATCTTGCTCCAAAACACCTTTCCATCTCTTTAGCCAAAGAGTTAATTAGTTGTGAACATATTCAATGATTCTCTGTATTAAAATATATCATGTGCAACACACACAACAAATTGTGACTTTTTTTTGTGCATTCCATACAATTATAACAAAAGACACTAGAAGAAGCAACCCCTTAAAACTAGATGTCACACTGGAAACATCAGTCATATGCTTTAAAAATGAGATATGCATTGAGGAGTTCTAGTAGACAAACAAAATGTCAAGGGTACAGATGGAACTCACCAGTGAAAGAAATCGCACCGTTGTGACCCCCACCCCCCAAAAGAGGCTTCTACACGCTTACATGGTCTGTAAAAAAATATTTTTTATAAGAGACTGTGCTACTGCCTGAATTTTTGAAGTGACTACCTGCCTTGCACTGCTTGAGTATACTTTTCTGCCTTACTGTTAATAAATAAATCATTGTTAAAGCCATATATACAAAACTTGAAATTTGCAATTCCATATTACAGTTTGTAGAAAGAGCAGAAACGCTGCCATATTCATGGATGGTGGTCTAGTAAAAAAACATGATCAACAACCTCCGAAACTGTAATATGAACCAAGAAACTCTGCTTTTGTCAGAACAAAGATGACAAAGCATTTGGTTTAATGGTTAATATTTCTGCCATATTTGTACCGTGGACTGGGGTTTGATGCCCATCTCCCTTCATTGTCTGTATAGAGTCTGCGTGTTCCTCCTCAGCCTGTGTGGATTTTCTCTGAGCATTTCCCTTCCGTCCACTTGCTGAAATCATGCTGTTTAACTGGATGCTCTAACATGTCCATAAATATTGCATTTAGTCATGTCTGTGGCCTATGTGTTGTCCAGATGACTCGGAGCCCATGAATAAGCTACATGAACACCAAGATCCCCCCCCCCCCACTTCTTCCACAGACTACAGTTTACACAGATCTGACTGGATCCAATGATGAGCCTACCGAACCTCAGCCAACCACCACCTGATTAAACACACAGGGACTTCACAAAAACTGAGCCAGGCAAAGCTCATCTGCAAAAGCAAGCAGCAATCCCACAGCAAATGCACAGCCTAGGAAAGACTGCTGCTCTCTGCTCTTGCCCAGTGCAGCCAAACTGTCCAGCCTACCAAACAGCTCAGAGGCACAGATTGCATCCCACATCAACTGCACACAGCAAAAGAAACTCACTGTCAAAGCAGAGAAGACCCCCCCCCCAAGATGGCCAACCAAAGGCCCAAAAAAGAAACTCCTGCGATGATCGAGGCACAACAACCAGAAGAATCCCCCGCAGAATGCCGCAGGTCAGAAAACCACCTCCACCAACCAACCTGGCAACTCAGCACATGAGCAACAGCCAATCGCTCCAACACCAGCAACTGCGCATGCGTAGCAGCGAATGCCCACTCCCAAGCCCGTGAATGCCACCCATACTACTATACCATAAAATTTGCTCATACCTTCAAGGTTCTTTGGCATGGAACTACTAACCAGCATTTTTTTTTATATATTATCGGCTGATCCAAAGACAGATTTCAATGGCAGCCCATGACCATCACTATGAGGAGAGCCCTCTCAACTCCCCATCTAAACCTAAATGAAACTGCCCAAGCAACCAGGAAGGGAAATGGTGCCATTATAAATTAATAATGATGACAACTTTACACAATAACAGTCTCCAAAAAACCACGAAAAAGTTCTAGTGAAGCAGTCACGATCCAATTTTCCTTTTATTGTATCACATAAAGAACAGCAGGTTAAGCGCTTTCATCTACACAGTCGTAGACTTCATCAGAACACTTAATGAGTTTAAAACACTTCTATTTATACCAGAAAAACCGCCAAAAATCCCAATTAATCAATTAAAAATTATTGTTGACTTAAATTCACAGTTATTTTATCTAATACTTGCATCACTTCCTTAAACATATTCTTATCCTTATATACATATGTTGTTATAAATTACATTAAGCTATATAAATTTCTATGTTAAAATATCCAACATTACATCATTTATTCACGCATACCTAATTACATATAATTAAAAACTATTACCTATACAATACTTAATAAACTATTGTTTAGATGCCTATTGGAAAAATATGCTTGATAAAATATTGGAACAATTGCAAGCAGCCAATATTAAGATTTTAATACCAGATAAAGGTGGTGGAATTGTATTAATTGAAACATCCAGATATAATGAAAAAATATTTGAAATTTTGAACAATGTAGAGCAACATGAGAGGTCTTCCCTGAATCAGGTTAATATTTCACACAGACGTATAGATTTGTATTTGGAAGAGTATTTATTGGATGAAAGAATAGATCAGACATTATATGATTTCTTAAAGGTGCAATACCCCTTACTGGCCACCATTAATGGCATACCCAAAGTACATAAAGACTTAGTTGATCCGCCACTCAGGCCAATAATTGCAGGTACTTATAGTAAAACTTTTCCATACGGGAAGGTTATTGATCAATGGTTAAAGAATATATACATGAACATTAATCATATTATTAAGGACTCTTGGGAGTTCTTAGGGAAATTTACCCAAAACATATGGAATTCAGAACTTATTTTTGCCACAGTAGATATTAAGGACTTATTTTCATGTATACCCAAAGAGGATGGAATAAACAGATTTATGAAGAGTGTTAATATTTATAGTAAGGTGGGTGAAGACAAAAAAGAACTTATCAGTGAATTTATTAACATAGTATTGGATAATAATTTCATATATTTCGAAGGGGAATACTACAAGCAGAATAATGGAGTAGCAATGGGGGCAGCCTGTGCCCCCATTTTTGCCAATCTTGTATTGTTAGATTGGGAAAGTGAGTTTGTGTTGAATTCACCCTGGTACAAATACATGGCAATATATGTCCGATATTTGGATGATATTTTTATTCTATGGAAAGGCAAAAAGGAAGAATTCATTCAATTTGTAGACTATATAAATAGTACAACAAACTATTTAAGATTTACACACAATTTTGATTACAAGGGTATTAATTTCCTGGATTCTTATATATTCTCTGATGGAAAACAATTTCAATCCAAAATATTTAGAAAGGAAACTTTTTGTAATAGTTACCTTAATTATAACAGTAACCACCCGTATGCCCAGAAGAAAAGCATTATTAAAGGACAATCCATTAGAGTGGCTAGGATGACTACAGTAAAGGAAGATTTTCTTAAGGAGATGAACTTTTTGAAAAAACTATTTTGGATAGAGGGTATCCAGAAACTTTAGTGCAGGATGTCACCAAGTATATTATTAAAGAGTGGGGAAAAAAATATACACCGGTCTTGGGCATAGGACCAGCGCCGAAGCAGACAGCACCAAATGGTCAAAACTATCAAAGGGCATGTATTGTTAAGTTTGGCAAACAGGCTGGTGAATTTAAACGGATTATTGATAAGAACTGGAATATTATCACTAGTGATGATAATATTAATGAACGTCTGGGGACTAAGCCTTTGTTTGTATATAAAACTGATTACAACATAAAGAGAATATTTGAAATTAGATCTCATAGGAACAACAAACATATGCATATAGGTAAGCAAGGGACCACTAAATGTGGACACTGCAACCAGTGTAGTAATATTATAGATAAGGATAGTGTAGTACTTAATAATATTCTAAGAAGTAAGATTAGGTTTAGTAAAGGGAATTGCCAAACACAGCATCTGATATACTTGGCAATATGTTCCTCCTGTCAACACTTTTATGTGGGTAAAACTGACAGGAGATTAAAGGAGAGAATTTATGACCATTTGTACTGTATACGTAAAAAGGACAGCAACAATGCCTTGTTTAGGCATCTAAACAATAGCCCGGACTGCAAAGGTTTTCTGTTTGGTATTTTGGAAGTAATTAAGCAGAATCCCAGGGGAGGTGACATTAAGGCACAGGTTTCAGAAAAGGAAATTAAATGGCAAATAAGGTTAAATGCAGCGGCACCTCCAGGTCTGAATGATTGCATACCCACTAAGCCCCTTATAAGAGATTAGGCTTTATGTATTATATTTCATGTGTCATGGAAAAAATGTTTTTATAGATAATATAAGTAACATATTTAATAAGTACACAACATATTGATGCTATACAATTAATTTTATATGCAGTAAGATGTAGTGCACATATATGCAATAAAAGTGTTACACAAACATCATACTTATCAAGTAATAGGAAGGTTTTAAATAGAAGTATGAATTTTGAATAAAGGTTTTACAAAATTTTTATTAAGTATTGTATAGGTAGTAGTTTTTAAATATATGTAATTAGGTATGCGTGAATAAATGATGTAATGTTGGATATTTTAATATAGAAATTTATATAGCTTAATGTAATTTATAACAACATATGTATATAAGGATAAGAATATGTTTAAGGAGGTGATGCAAGTATTAGATAAAATAACTGTGACTTTAAGTCAACAATAATTTTTAATTGATTAATTGGGATTTTTGGCGGTTTTTCTGGTATAAATAGAAGTGTTTTAAACTCATTAAGTGTTCTGATGAAGTCTACGACTGTGTAGATGAAAGCGCTTAACCTGCTGTTTTTTATGTGATACAATAAAAGGAAAATTGGATCGTGACTGCTTCACTAGAACTTTTTCGTGGTTTTTTGGAGGCTGTTACTGTTGTGAGTTCTAGTGCTACTTTGTTTAACTTTACACAATAACTACTGGAGCTGTAACTACAAATCCCTATCAACAACCAGCCGACCAAAAGCAATCATCACCTCCACATCTATGCAGCAAGCCAGAGCCTACACCTCCTAACTTAACTAACAACCAGTCTAACCTGCACAAGCATGAAACACCCGATACTCCCTACTCACAGAGCCCTTCCCCACCATGTGCAAGCCCATGAGCACTCAAATGCCCCCGGAAGTCAAAGAACTACAGACATTAAACTCAAACTAAATACCCAACAATAACAGAAAATATGCAAAGCCAATTACCAGGACCTGACTACCTTAGACAGCCTATGCACCATCTAAGCATTAACTTGCAGAACACTACAAAACAAACCTGCCATGAACCGATACAGAAAATAAATAATTGAAATGACCAACCAGAAAACTAACTAAATAATTACATTCCTATAAAAAGACCACCTGCCACCAACCAGAGGCCTAAGGCCTAATTTCTCTCATGACAGTAATACACTAACAAAATCTACAAATACCACACCCCAAAAAAAAAAAAAAAAAAAATCACCTTTAACCATCAAGCATATGACCATACTCTATCCCTAGGTACTCACCTCCTCATGTACATCACCAAACTAAGGCCTAACTGACCAAAGAACACACTGGTCGTCAGGGCATGAACCTGCAGTATAGCAAGTTCACGCCAAAATGTGATTACTTACCCAGCTACACTTGTCTAAACCCCTTAAGCCCCTCCCCACCCTTATCTCATTTCCTCCCAATCATCCTTCCCTCCATTTAACACTTTCACCTCCCCCACCCACTTAACTCCCATTAATATATCAGCCTAACCCCTTCTGAAGATATCCCAGGACAACTTGGTTTGTTACCAAACCTCATTTGGCAGTAATTCTGACTGAATTAAAGTGATGTCAGTGGCCTCATTTAGTTGTATAGGCATTATCAGCTTATTGTATACATGAGGAGTCCATGGCAATGCATTAGATGCACTGTTGTATGTAATTGAGGATGGGAATTTCTCACATTTCCCTTCCCAGTGTCACAGTATACTCCCTTTAAGTTGCACAATTACAAACACATTTGCAGATTGGTATTAGTGAGTGCAATACTGGTATCATTTGTATGCATGCCTTGTTAATACCCTGCACATTGTATACAAATAACAGTAGGTTTTCTCTGATTCAGACATAAAAACAATTACTTGCAATAGCGCAGTGATGTGGAGATTAACAATCATGAATTCATGGGTGCCACTCGACTGTGTGATAGCTACCAGTATCACCTGACACATCCTTACTCAATCACCTTAACATCAACTTTTTGATTGCAATTCTGCACATTTCCTTGACTTTCAACTTTTTAAACAAATGGCAGTCCAGATCACTTTGTGACTTCAGGTGTGACAGCATTGTTGACTAGCATATCATTAGCGTAGCTCTACTTCCACTCCAGTAATGTACACTCATATATATCATCCCCTACCATGGCAATTATTGTTAACGTACATCATGGATATAATGGATGGGCATAAAAAAAAAACTGCAACTCACACTTTTGAGTGATGCCTGGCATTGAGAAGGAAAGTTAACTATTGGTGAATGACACTTCACGTCCTGTGGTAAAATCTGATCAGAATTTCTCTTCAGTTGCACTCCTATGGTGCTCATCTCATTTGCACTCCTATGGTGCTCCTCTCATTTGCACTCCTATAGTGCTCCTCTCATTTGCACTCCTATGGTGCTCCTCTCATTTGCACTCCTATGGTGCTCCTCTCATTTGCACTCCTATGGTGCTCCTCTCAGTTGCACTCCTATGGTGCTCCTCTCATTTGCACTCCTATGGTGCTCCTCTCATTTGCACTCCTATGGTGCTTCTCTCATTTGCACTCCTATGGTGCTCCTCTCATTTGCACTCCTATGGTGTTCCTCTCGTTAATACATTTAGCCTTGCTACACAGCTAAAAACAATATTTATAAGAATATGAGGAATATGAAGAAACAATTATTATTGTAAGTATTACATGTCCCATGATTTAATGCAATCTTAAGGAGATGCTTCAGTTTACTAATACAGTATATTGTGAGTTGTGATCTTTGATGGTGTCTGTTTTGTAAAGCACACTGTCCATTCTTATTTACATATGCCATGCTCTGTTCAACAGTGTGCTTTCTTAAAACTCTGATGTGACTTCTTCTGTGACAAAAATAGTTAGCACATACGTCTAAAGACTGTATAGTAAAGTATGTAGGAGTTTAAATCCAATAGGATGTATGTACAAAAGTAACTGGTAATAGGTAGGCCTGGTTTTCTGAACAGATGTGATATGTACAACTCAACTTAACATTTACACATATGGAGGGTTTCATCCACCAAGTATAGTACCCCTTCAAGTTTATGTTCTATGACAATTTATTTTTTTTTATCTTTCATTATCCAGGTTAGCCCGACTAGGCTAGTGATCTCTTTTCAGGGAAAACCCAAGGTGTTATTTATACTACTTGGGGAAATATGGCCAGGGCATTTGGGAAACGTCACCTACTCTTTTCAGAACATACAGAGGACACCATTCTGTGTTACACTTCCGTTTTTCTGGCCAGGTATGGAAGCAGTTTGGAGAAGCAGGAAGTTTGCAAATGTAGGGAAAAGAGTGTTTTTTGTGTGTGTGAGGTGAAAAAAGCTGTTAATTGAACAGCTGAGATGTCAAACACGATGGCAAAGGAGTCAGAAGTGAAGTGGAGTGAGGGAGAAGGAGAAGAAAGTAAGCAGAGTCTGGCAGAATCAAGTAAGAGGCAAAATGATGGAATTGAAGTAGATATGGCAGATTCAGAGGTGATTTTTCTGCAAAATTTGTTTGTGTCCAAGTCTGCAACACAGGAGTGTGTTGCTACAATCCTCCAGCTGGGAGGGTTGTAGGATGTTTACCTAAAAGAACTTATCGAACAGAGTGAGTTAAAGAGTGAGAAAGCAACATCATGGGGATAGATTATGGATAGAATCCAAAAAGAAGAATTGCAGGAATTAAGGAAGGAGGAGAAGAAATCATACGCACAGATGATCAGAGTAGGCAAAAGATGAAAAGAGAGAAAGACAGAAGTATGAAGAAAGTATAGTGTAAGAATAAGTAGGAAGAAGGAGAAGTAAATGGGCAGGTATGAAGTATGGGCTGCATCATTTCACCACTAGGTGTAAAACCCACAAAGGTAAGAGCATTTCTTTTTTGCATTAATAAAGATACTTTTGTGACATTTTCTTTGAAGAGGTGCAATTTATGGATAAATTCTTAGAAGAGTATGAAAAAAGTAGGGATGAAAACCCTTGGAACATGTATGTGATATAGGCTTTTAGTAGAGAAGCCAAAAAGAGAATATTTTTGCAATTTCAATCTGAAATTGAAAGAGCTGATTTAAAAGACTTTTTGAGAACTGTGTGTAGAGATGTTTTGGAGATTACAAAAATCTATGATAAAAGAGGTCTGTGGACTGGAGGTTGGGAATGTGGTGTTGCATTGTAAATGCAAAATGACAAAGTAATGCATATGCTGATTATAATTATTGTGGAAGGGAATAAGAGATTGGTAAGATACCGGGACGACCACAAATATATATATATTTTTTGTGTGGTAAAGATAACCATTTAATTAACAATTGTGCTAAAAGGAAATGTTTCATTTGTGGTAAAATAGGTCATGAAGTGAAAAAATATGGCATGCATGAATGGACTGTACTGATACAGAAAAGGATACACAGAAAACAATAATGGAACAAAACAGAGAGAATGGGTTAGTAAACAATACAGCAGAAAAACAACAAGAAAAAATGATTGAGACTGATACAGGAATGGCAGTAAACGAAAATATAAATGAACTCTTAAGTATTCAACCGCGGTACCACCTTTGTCATTCTTATAAGAAAAGCGCAGTCCGGGTCTGAACTGTCTGCAAACAGCTAAAGTTAACTCTGAGTATTTGTCTACCTGTTTGAGCCAATATTCATTTTACCCTGGAGAGCACCCTGCTTTGGCTTGTAAGCAGCCCCCCCCCCCCACACACACACACTCATCTTCAACTTTCTCTCTTATTCCCTTCTATTAGCAAATAGTATCCATAACTGATCAATACTGTGTGTTTGTTAATTTAAATTGAGACCACAGTAGCCTACTGATACAAGGTTATCCTGTTTTTCCACCTGACAAATGGTTAAGAAATGACTTACAGTTTCAGAGCAGTCCTTGGTCAATTGTGATTGTTTCTTAAACACAAACTTGTCTTTGCTTTGGCTCATTAGCAGCAGTACAAAGAACTGCCTGCTCACACCCTTGTTCTCCCCTCCCCCTTCCCTGTTTATTACCTTAAGACAATCCCAAAGTTAATACATTTTACCTGTGGCAGGCACCATTTTTACAACTACAACCACCCTTGCCACTATCATATGTTCATTTATCAGTTAACTCTGTTACCTGATTGTTTCCAGCCCCCTCATAAGAGCAACTAATAGGGTCTCTACCCACTTCGCTCCCCACCCTGCCCCCTATCTCCCCCCCTCCCCCAGTGGTCCCACCTTTATTACACTCACAAACCCCTCCCATCTTTCCAGCAGCCAACCACAGCACTAACCCAACACTACCTCCTCCATCTTCCCACTACTATCACACCTCCTCAACTAACATGTACAAGCATACCTTACCTATGCTCACTGCATGCACTCTCCTTGCATATCTTACATCCTACCAAAGCTCCATCATTTCCCCACTCAACCACTACCACTGTACTACTACTCACATCACCACTCATGACTCACCCACACTCAGCTCCCCTCCCACCAGCTCAAGAACCATCCCTATGCACCCCCCACATATTCTACCAACTATATTACTCAAGCATAAAGCATCCCTACAACTTTACACAGTAACCCTCCCACCATACCTATTACCCAAAGAGCACAAACATAAAGTTTCCCTTATAAACAAGCACATTCAAAAACTGAGAAAACTAATAACCTCATGCATATCTAAACTAGCCCTAAGTGCAGATATCCACCCCAACCCTGGCCCTACCATCTCCAATCCCAATCCTCATAATCAGACTAGAAACCACAACTTCTCCCATATTACAGCCAATAGAAAGCCAAGTGACTTCCTTTTACTAAACCTAAATATTAGAAGTATATCCAACAAAGTCCATGAACTCCATGCCACCATAGACTTGTACTCCCCAGATATAGTCATCCTGACAGAAACCTGGCTAAAACCTCACATTACCAGTGAGCAAATACTCCCCACAAGTTATGGCATACTAAGAGTAGACCAGCTAAACAAGAAAGGAGGTGGTGTAGCTATAATATTTAAAGAGCATCTAAACATCCAGATCTTAAAATCATCAGCTCCACAAATAGACAATGAAGAAATAATATATAACAACCTCAAAATAAACCAAAACAAAACCATCAACATAATTGGATGCTACTTCCCACCTGGCCAAAACATCCCTCCACTAGAAAGCCTCCTCAGCTGGTCTACCCACCATCTCCCCCAAGAAACTATCATTTTATGTGATTTCAATATTGACTGGCAATCCTGTTCTGGCAACCATCCAACCCATCATGTAAACCTTCATGGCTTCACCCAACTAGTCCAGTCGCCAACCAGGATAAATAAAAACTCCAGCAAGCACACTACCCTGGACTGGATATTAGTCAGTAAGAGTCCCCAGTCATGTATAACAGGCTGCTTATCAGATAGCCTCAGTGATCACTCCCCAGCATTCCTACTCAAAAAATACCTATACCAAGCTAAACCTGTCATCTACAGTCAAATACGTAAAAAACTAAACTTTAACCCACTCACATTCATCTCATCCCTCAAAAAATGTAACTGGCATCCTCTAAAGTACCTCAGCCTTGATGACGCAGTTGAATTTTTTAATACTACCTTCCTGAGCATCCTTAATTACCATGCCCCCATAAGACTTTCCAGAACCAAAGCACAACCCTCCCCATGGCTACAGAAAACCATTAAGTCAGAAATGAAAAACAGGGATAAAGCCTGGGAGCACTGGCGCAAAACCAAAACCCCCTCAACTAGACAGAAATTCCTAGAACTACGCAATAGAGTCAAAAAGCAAATAAAACAGGACAAATTCCAATACTACCAGTCTGCCCTAGACTCCTCTCAACACAGCCCCAAACAATTCTGGTCCTCCATAAACTCCATCCTCCACCCAGGTAAAGTCAGTACCCCTACTACTAACATCCCTCACTCCTCAGAAAATATTGCTACCTCATTCAACACACACTTCACACAAACCATACTATCACTAGCTAAACAACACAACCCCTCCCTCCAACCCACACCTTCAACTAGTAATCTCCCACTGCCTTCTCTTTTTCTCCTGTACCTACCTCCAACATAAAAACTCTTAACTAAACTTAAGCCCACCAGATTAGCAGCAGACAACCTCTCAAGTGAATACCTACAAATCGCAGCTGATGCTCAGGCCTACCCAGTATCCATCTTGATTAACTGATCTCTGTCAGAAAGTTACGTTCCCACACTGTGGAAAGTATCACATATAATTCCCCTCCACAAAGGCGGACCCTCCACAGAACTAACCGCCCCATAGCTATTCTCTCTCCACTCTCCAAAATACTAGAGAGATGCATACACTCTCAGGTCTCAGACTACCTCCTTACTAACAACCTCCTTTCCAATACTCAGCATGGTTTCCGACCAAACCATAGCACCACCACTGCCTTACTCTCCTTTACTAACACTATCCTTCAGCATAAAAACAATGGCTATCGCTCCTCTGCTACTTTCCTAGACCTATCTAAAGCATTTGACATGGTCCCACACAAACAACTTATCCCTGTCCTCAATAACCTATCCTTCTCACAATCGGTCACCAACTGGTTTCAGAGTTACCTGTCTGGCCGCCAACAATCCGTTGTATGGCAGAATGACATATCTCCCCAACTACCTGTCTCCATAGGGGTTCCCCAGGGATCCATCATTGGACCCCTACTCTTCTTTGTTTTCACCAATAATCTAGCCTTTGCCACGAACCATGGCACACTCATACAATATGCAGATGACTCAACCATCATCTGCTCAGCCCAGTCCCTACCCAAACTGCAAAAAGTCACACAGGAAGCCTTTTCCTCTGTTGAAACTTGGTTATCCGATGCCCAATTAATATTCAACCCAAACAAAACTAAACTACTCATCTTCCAACCCACCAAACATACTCAAAACAACTCTCACTTTAACATCACAGCAAAAGACAACACCACTATATACCCAACTGAACACACCAAATTGCTAGGAGTGGAAATAGACAATAAACTAAAATTTGACATTCACATATTCTTGACCATAAAAAAAGTCCACAGTAAACTAGGAGCGCTATACAGAAATAAGCAACTTCTCACCAAAGCAGCAAAGATTTCAATAGCAAATTCCCACCTTATCTCCACCCTACTTTATGCCTGTCCAATATATACCAACCTAAGGCAATGTGATTTAAACAAGCTAGAGACCTGCTACAACAAAATTGCCAAATTTGCCACAGGGACATCCTACCATAGTGACCACTGTCTCTCACTTGCTGAACTGGGCTGGCTTGAACTCCCTCACCTCCTTCAATGGTATCAACTCTCACTTGCCCACAAACTAGTAAATCATTCACTAAATGTCCCATCCCTCCAGAATCTACTCCAACCCTATTGCACCACCAGACCACTAAAATCCAGCAACAACAATCACTCGCAGATCACTAAAGCCAATAACTCTGCTGGTGAAGCACTATTCTCTTGCACCATAGCCAAATTATGGAACTCCCTTCCACCCACAATTACCTCCATACCATCATGCACCCACTTCAAAACTTTACTAAAAGCGCACCTAAAAACATGCTGGCTATGCCCTTGCAACTCCCACTCTAACCATCCCCATCCAACCACTACCTTTCTTTCCACTCCACTAACTACCTTGATTATAGCAAGCTCAGATGCTCATAAGCCAGTACTTATTATACAGCAGGAACTTCTTCTTGTAACATTTGTTAATGTCTGCTATGTACTTCACAGATAAAGATTCTAGTTGTCTACTGATATACTATGTTCTTCATCTGTAAATATGTTGTAAGTAATTGCTATGTAAATTGTTAATCACTATGTAATCCAATGTAACTACTGTCTGTTTATTTTAACTGTGGAGCTTTTCTCCCTGGGCCTCCGCTGAAAATGGACCTACGTCCAGTCGGACACTCCCGGTCAAAAAATATAAATAAATAAATAAATAAATAAACTGAAAAGTAAAGAAGGGGAGATAGACAAAGAAGTATTTCAAGTGATGAAGGGGATGATACACGGATAAAAATGAAATAAGTTCTACTGAAAAAATAGTGAAAGACAAACAACTCAAATTCAAAAATATTGCTATTGGATGAAATAAGAAAGGGAAAAGTTAAAAGTAACAAACACTCCCCCGGATTCACTAATTCTCAGGGTAAGACTTAATAAGTCTTACTCGGAGGCTGCAGTTGAACGGTTTGACATCAGCATGCCATGAATATGCATAAGGGCACACTGACTCAACTGTAAGTTTTACACGGACCGTGTAAGAAAGCAGGGAGCATGTCCGACTGCCAAGCAGCCTAAATGTCCATGCCTCTGCAAGTGTTTTAAAACTAAACAAAGCACACACACAAGAGTGAGTCTGCTCAAATGTCCCTGCACCCAAAACCACACTCCCTGATATTGTAAACCCCTATCACAGTTCTAAAACGCAAAACATTAAATATATTTTTTTAAATCCCCAAAATTGATGCCCATGTTTGCGCGTGTGTGCATGGATGTGCCCATTATTTAGCTACAGTTAGCAATTCTGACATGGAAGAGCATAAGAAAGAATGTCAATGTAAATCGCACCAAATAGCAATAGCGTAATGGTAGAGCGTTCACACAAAGAAGAGACATTCACGGTTCCAGTCCCACCACTCCCCTTCGTATTTATTTTTTAAATCAGTATATGAAATAACACCTGACAAATATGTTTAAACATTACCAAAAAGCAGTGAAATGACCAATGTGTCAGTGAACAAAATAAATATTTTAAAGGATCCTGATATAAAATTGCCTGCAGTTAAGCAGCGCTTCACCCAGTGCAATAGAGTTGCCCGTAGTTTAATAGCACTTTACCTAGCGCAATAGAGGTGCCCACAGTTTAATAGTGCTTTACCTAGTGCAATAGAGTTGCCCTTTGTTTCATAGCACTTTACCCAGTGCAATAGAGTTGCCCATAGTTCAATGGCGCGTTACCCAGCGCAATGTGTTTGCGCGGATGTGCGCGCCGCGCCTACCAGGGCACCATAGGGCACCGAGGGGCAACGTAGAGCAAAGTTGCTTAAATGCAGCCACAACCTCTAGCCTGTCTGGATAGTATGAAAATAAATTGAATGACAAGATCCGAACCCAGGACTCTGTGCAGCAGAAGCAAAGTACAGAACTACTAAGCCATGACAACATAGGGGAAGCAGCCACTATTAACATTCATATACTTACGAATGGTAGTTTAACCATTACTAAGCAGGTCTGCAGTCAGCCGAGAATTTTACAAAATGGCCAATCACAAAAAAAGTGCAGGAAATGCAGCATATTTAAGTCCCACAGGCAGGAATACACGCCATAACTGATTGTAGCTCACATCTGCAGTTAGAATGTCTGGTGTCGGAGAGGGAACACGCTTCTGCGTGCAACGTTGAGGCATCGAGGAGTCCAAATACATGGTTTGGCTCCTTGTCCACCATCACGAGTCAAGACTCCTGCAGGGCCAGTTCCAAGGGACAGAGTACAAGGCAGAGGCTAGGAACCAGTTAGCTCGTGACCTCACCAGTGCCACAGGCGTTCCTCGGACTAGTGAGCAGGTCTGTCACCACCATGCAGACCTGAAGAGATGAAAGCAGGACCGCCTGAACCAATGGATACAGAAGGCCCGTGGGATGCGGGATGCCCCACAACTGAGTATGTAGCCATGGTTTGGGAGTTTGGCATAATGTTAAGGTATTTGCCTTATAAACCAAAGGTGCAGGGTTTGATTCTCACACGGGGTAATTGGCTAGGCTTAGAAATGGCCCACAAAGGCAATTAGCCTAGTACTAATCTATGAACCTATGAATGCAGTATGTAAGAATTGATAATGGAGTATGTATAACGGATAGGTATGTCTCAATATCCCTTCATTTACTTTACAGCTGCAGGTGACCATGCTATGATTCAGCAAGCCTATGCTGATAGGCTACTAAGGCTGCACCACCAGGCAGGTTAGTGATTATTCTGCATGTATTGTTATATAAAATATGGGAGAAAGCATGAAATAAAGTGTTGTAGTCCAATAATACAGCCATAAAATTGCCTGAATAAGTCCTCTGCATGTACTGGCAGATAAAAACGTCAGAGAGGCAGAAAAAGAGTGTAGAAACCCATTAAAAAAGCTAACATATGTCTGGAATAATATCTCTGCAGGCAATGTTATATAAAGTAAGTGAGTGAGCCTGAAAAAAGATTGTTCTAACCTATTAATAAAGGCATTATATGTCTTGAACATGTCTGCCATATGCACCGTTAAAACAAATAAAGGAGTGAGCCTGTGGAAAAGTGTGTAATGTCATTAATAAAGGTCTAAAACCCAGAGTGTGTCTGTGTCACAGAGTCTGAAATGTTGTTGTACCCTTGCAGTATACAAACAGTACTGTTTGAAAAGGTGCTGGCAACCCACAGTTGTGCAGTTCCATATAAAGTGGGTGATGGAAGTACTAGTAGCTGTGAAACATATATACAGTCCACAAGAGGCAGTTACTGGCTGGCATGAATAAGTAAACCTGGCACACATGTAGCATGTTATTTTTTCCCCAGAAATGTGAGTGTGTGTCAAGAAATGCAGGGTTCTGTACAAATCAAAGTGAAAATGTCATGTGAAAACATCCCAGAGATGTAGATAAAGAAATATAAATGCAATCAAGAAATATGTAGCAGTAACATCTGCATCCTGGACAGTTAGTATGTCAGATATAGGTCAGGCATATATTGAACTAGCCAAACCCAGTACACAACCTAATGTATGGTGGCAAGTGTAATAGTACAGGTAGGGGATATACACTTGCAGTCACTAGGAATGCAGTGTAGACTAAAAGGTCATTATAAGATGTTAACAGAGGTTTTTTATACACCCTACTGTATGTGCATAAACCATGCAATTCCACACCTCAATGGGTATGTGTAATCTTAAATATTTGTTGGGACATATGTCCCATTGTTCTATAAATATTTGCATTCACGTTGATGCATGTGTCCTGTTTAAACACTACAATCATGGTGGCCTGCTGCTACCAAACATCCCTGCATGCTGTTGGAATAATCACTGTGGTTCAATATATGCATGTGTTATGCTTGCTGTTCAACTGTTGTACCCTTGGTGTGTTGGGTTAATGGGAATATTATTGCATGCTGTTACAACTAATCTGGAATGCTGTTTTGTTTATGTTGTAATTAAACACACCTAATCACAGAACATATGGGAAGGCCGGTCCCAGCAGACCCACCTGTCTCTCCTCAGCTGGCAAGTGCACCTGGCACCAGCAGATCCAGTGCCCAGCCTGGGCTCCCCTCCTCAGTTGGTCCTGTGCCACTTCGGGTGGAAGCGCTGCAGGGGAGGGGGCTCGTCCCCCCATGCAAGCGTGGGCAGAGAAGAGCCACCTGTCACCCTTCAAAGGGTCCGGGCTGTTGTGTGTAGGGAGATCCAGTGTTCAGTTGCTGATCCCCTACGCCAGCTTGAGGCGAGAGTGGCATGTCTCCCGGGTGAGCCTGCTCATCCTACGCAGCCCCCAGCACAGCCACCCTCGGGGCTGTGAAGGTTCAGTGGTGACTGCCCATGGGTGGGAATCTCAGTTCCACTGTTACCATCTGTGGGTTCATGGGCTTGCGATTTCCAAACATCCAACCCCATCAATTGTGTCACCCACCCCAGGAGTCATACACTGCCCCTGTATGTGTCTTGTCTGTCTTGTCTGTTTACCTTCCCAACCTACGTCCCCAGACTTACCTACTTCCTCTACCTCACTTCCCACTCTCACATGAAAATAAAAGGGCAATCTGTACCCAGAAAAAATTACGCCCCATACATAGCTGCCCATTTCGCACACATGTTCATCGGACAAACATATATGCTGATAAATAGAATTGGCAGTACAACATACTTTGTTGTCCTCACCCCTCTCCCAGGGGTGGAAGGTTTCAAATTTTACTCCAAATTCATTGCATATGCACAGCTGTTGCTGTTAAAGAAATGGGCAGCTATGGACCTTCCCTACACCCGTCCTGCACATCCCGAGCTTGTTTACCTATTTTGTGTCCCTTTTTGTGCCCCCTTTTTCACCACTTTCCTATCTCCCCATTTTCTTTTCTTTAAAAGAAATTAGCATGGGGGTTAGCGGGAATAAGCACTTTTAAGCAGTAGTTAGCGGGTTTGCACCAGTGTTTGCATGTGTGCCCTTAGCTAAGCATCGCTAAGTGTCGCGCAAACCAGCGCAAACCCACTTACAACTGCTTACAAGTGCCTTAGTCACTCTATGGCAGGGCCCTTGTACTGCTCAGCAGCAAAATAAAACACCCCTGTCAGTCTCGAACCCCAGACCTTGGACTCACAAGACTGCATGAAGTACCACTAAGCCACAGCAGATATACAATAATATGGTGCTGAAAGAAATATATCATGCATTACAATGAGTGAATGTAAAGGGTGAATAGGAATGGCATTACACAAATCTTGTTCTGTGGCCCTTAACTAGCAAGTGTTGTGGAATTGCATGACATGACTGTGAAAAGGGAACCAACCATGCTAGTAGGGAATAATGTTACAGTAGCACCTTACAAACCCCACATAGTATCAGAGCAGGATAAACACTGGCATATTTGAATAGGTCAGAGGCCAGTCCTCTCAACTGTGACAGATTTACAGGGATGTCCCTGATTTGCAAACAAATGTTAACTGTGCCCCTCTGACTCCCTGTGAAATGTACTAACAGTAGGCAGAAATGTGGGGAATCTTGCTTAATGAAAAATGTCAATAAGTGAGAGTAGACACTGCTTGCACATCAGAAAAGGTGTAGTAATACATATGCTCCGAATCCCCCAAAGTCTCAACAGCAAAATATCTGAAATATGTCACCGGTGTATCCCACTTATATGTACCTTTCCCTGAGGCTGTTCAAATATTTACCTGAGAGTATCTGAGGCCTGGAAGAGTCAGAAACACACAGGCATACCAGCTTGTCTGCTGTTACACACTCAGCAAATAGCTGTAGAATGAATTCCACAAGCATGCCCGTATGTAGGAGTACACCACAGAAATATCAAAGGATGTAGCCATGTACTGCTAGCAACCACCTGTGACAATACCATTGTTCAGGTGTTGAAAAGACTGGTGTGGTGCACAGTCAAAAGATACTAGGCTAACCTCTGTCTGCCATCTGGATATGGCCACAGGTGGGAGCTACTGAGACAGACTACTAGCCTTTATAGACTAACAGCTACACATCAACTCTTCATGTTCAGCAAAATAAACAGCACACGATAATAAATAATGCTCTCTGCAGTTCTGCACCCCTACCGAAAAGTAGCATATACCTGTGTAGTCAGGCACACCCACAGGTGTAGGTAGGCATACACAGTACTGAAATATGTCCAGTTGTCCTGAGCAGACTGTGCTAATGTCAACACAAACAAACCACAAACTGTTCAGAAGTGGTAACGTGCTAATGACAGTATAGCAATTCACAAACAGTGCATGTGCCTGATATTCATAATTGGTAGTACAACATACTTAGTTGTCCACACCCCTCTCTCAGGGGTGGAAGGGATCAAATTTCACTCCTAATGTATTGCATATGCACAGCTGTTGCTGGTAAAGAAACGGACAGCTATGGACCTTCCCCACACCCATCCTGTACATCCCGAGCTGGTTTCCCTACTGTCTTCCCTCTTTGTGCACCCTTTATCATCACATTCCTATCTCCCCATTTACATTTCTGTCAAAGAAATGAGTGCAGGGGTTAGCGAGTGTAAGCACTTGTAAACAGTAGTAAGCGGGTTTGCACCAGTGTGCGCATGTGTGCGCTTAGCTAAGCATCACGCAAACCAGTGCAAACCCGCTTACAACTACTTAAAAGTGCCTTAGTCACTGTGTATGACAGGGCCCTTGTACTGCTCAGCAGCAAAATAAAATACCCTTGTCAGTCTCGAACCCCACACCTTGGACTCACCATTCTGCTTGGTGTACCACTAAGCCACAGCAGATATACAATAACTTGGTGCTGTAAGAAATATATCATGCATTACAATCAGTGAATGTAAAGGTAAAATAGGAAAGCCATAGGAACACATTGCAATAACTACAGTTGTATGCCAGTTAATTCTCTAATTCGAAAAGAAAGTACATACTCCCATGTACCCAGTGTTAGCATTAGGAGGTGTGAGTAAACTTACACACTGAGAAGAGTGCACTGGAAGAAGCAACAGTCAGGTTTCAGTACAAAATGCATATCACTGGCTACAACCCTAGCTTCAGATATGAGACATATACCAACCTTCTGAATGAGACAACAGTGTCCACAGTAAACAAGCATGCACAACGGAAAGGGCTATGCCTACCTAACCTAGCATTTTATAGCAGTGTTCTGCAATTACCACACAGCAGGCTGCATGCAATTACTAAATGGTAGGCACCAATTGGTGCAGAGGTCATCACATGCACATGTGCAGATACCTAGAAAAGCAGCCTGTACTTGCTGTCCACACATTCAATAATATCATTGCACCAACTGAGAGAGAGAGATAGAGAGAGTGAGAGAGACAGACAGACAGACAGACAGATGGAGACAAACGGGCTGTAAGAGACAGACACTGAAAAGAAAGAAAGACCAACACACAGAGGAAACCAAAATCAAAAAAAAAAAAACTAAGCAACAGCTACAACAGACGGAGGTGAGGAATACAAAGGTAAGGTATGTAACAGATATGTATTTGCAAGCATCCGAATGATGTGTCTGAAGGGTACTCTACATACTGTGAATCATCCATATGTGGCAGCAGTCCGTATCTATATGTATATGCACATGTGCATAGGGCAAGGGACATACTGCAACTGTTAGTGAAGGCTGGACATATATATGCTGTTGAAGGTTGCTATGTGCACAAATGTATGTAGGTTGTAGTGTGTCGCATTGCAGACAGCAAGCAGTGCTGGTATATGTCATGTGGTGGTTAAATGCTGTGGGGCTGAGCTACAGGCAGTGAGACCTGCTACAGCTATACGGCCTGAGGACAGCAAAATGCATTCTGCACAACACTGTGTAATATTATTACATAACCGTATGTCTCACAACTGTTGCATAATTGACATCCCCACCATGAAAGGTGGGCAATATATGTGCCTATATGTGCATCTATATGTACAGCAATGGATGTATACATGTATGTGTATATCTATCTATATATATATATATATATATATATATATATATATATATATATATATATATGTGTGTGTGTGTGTATATATATATAATATATATATATATATATATATATATATATATATATATATATATATATAGATATAGATATATTGATATATAGATATAGATATATTGATATATATATACATATATAGATATATAAATATGGATATATATATATATATATATATATATATATATATATATAGATAGATAGATACATATATAGATATATATATATGGATATATAGATATATATAGATATATATGGATATATATGGATATGTATAGATATGTATAGATATGTGTATGTATATATATATATATATATATATAGATATATATATATATATATATATATATATTTATAAAGAGAGAGAGAGAGAGGGAGTCACTGGGTCATACGTACTGCAATAGATGCCTGTTGACCAAGGCATGGACTGAACACCAGTGTTGGTACTGCAGTGCCATACCCTATTCCAAAACACTTTACCCAGTAACAACCACATAGGTGGTAGCCTGCCTAACACTGAAGGTGTCATAAGGGAACATGGGACACAGGTGGACAGTAGCCTCCCCTTTGATAATCACAGTGCCACACTAGTCTTGTAATCTGTCTACGTAGTACGTGTCATCACAAAAGGTGTGTCATCTAGGGAAATATAGGCAGTGTTCCCCTCTACTCATCACAATGCCCCATGTGGTATGTACCTCACATGACAACTACAGCAAGTGGAAAGGCCACAGACATACCTCACAATGAGTAATACTGCCCTCCAACACATGCCCTATGCAGACTGACTCACAAAAACCATAGCTAGAATGCGTTGCATACCACCCACCCAGAGGTACCTCTGCCGGACATACAGAGGTATGTCACACCCATAGCAGTCAGCCAACCACCTTGTCAACACCTCACAATCCCTCTGGGTTACATGATCTAGGGCCCTAATCCTCGCCACCTCACTAAACAGCACATGCTGGAGGTACAGGTTCCTATCCACAAATATGCCATACTCTGGACGAAACCACCCAACATTAACAAACAAGGCTCCTCATTATCAGATGTCATACATACCCCTGATGATTGTTTGGGAGATAGGTAATATGCCCTGGGAGTCACATCTGTGTATCCGGTTGACAGGAGCAAGTGAAATCACATTACATGTGTGTCAAAGGCAAGGGTAGCATATGGCTAGGGTGCTCTAGGCCCTAGGGCCAATAGCGTATTACCTACCTATGACACAATGCACACACACATGTACTAAGTGCAATACCTGCTATGTGAGGTGGAATGAGTGTGACAGTGAATGTGTGCAAGGTCTGTAAAGGTGTGATAGCTTAGTGTAAGGTTGTTTCTGTCATAGTAGTTTGTGTCCTAGGTGTGAGGCCAGAGAAAGATGTGTCAGTTATTGGGATGCAGACATAGTAGGATGGCGTATGTTGTGACGTAGTTCCTTGTGTACGACTGTGGTGTCCCATTGTAGGCTGAAGCAATACATGTATGCTCAGTAAGTGGTACTCCTGGTGAAACCAGCTCACATATGAACTGTTGTACTACCTGAAGCTGTAGGCCTAAACAGCACAGTATGGGGTATGTTCACATTCCCTGGTAACACTGTCTTGTGTGTTTCCTGTAGTCTGCACAGATTACATACCTCAGGCATAGGTATCTGTAAGTAGGGGCACACAGTACTGTAAGGTACACAGGTAATGCTCATCTGTGTTGGCATACATTTGTGTGTTGTATGTATGTCTGATGTGTGTGTAATGATGCCTGTACCATGCCCGCAATCACATGTGTGTTACAGGGTATGTGTGTGTACCTAGCAACATGTATACTCCGTTACAGCAGTATGCCAGCAATATTAACAACCGTGCACATATGTTAGGTAGGGGTATGGCATCGATGACTTGGGTGGTTTACTGGCAATACTGTAAATGTACTTTACATTCATTGCATTGGATGACATATTTCTTTATGCCTTAGCTTGATATATACCCCCGTGGCGAGGTTGTGCATTGTATTCCAAACAGTGCGCCGAGTACTGGTGTATACTGGTTTGTTATATGGAGTGTGGCAGGCACTGTCAGCCAGTTGTGGGCTGAGCACTGATATGTGGTATTGAACGTGTGTATCCTCTGACAGACAAACAGATGGTATATATGGCAGTTAAGTGATATCTGTACTTAATAATGTTAAGTGTGCCACATAACTTGCTCACACATATTGTTTAGTTGTCTTCCAGGGCTATGGCTCATCAATGCAATCCATCATATACAGCTGAGGAGGAACAGGAAATACATAACAGCCTGGTGCAGTACTATACACTGCTGTTTTCCAGGGCCAGCCAGCACCAGCATGAGCGTACTGCACTGTGGCATGATCTTGTTCGTCGGGTAAATGACATAGGCATGCATAACCGGACATATGAGCAGGTATGCCATCACTGCAGTGATTTAATTAGACATGTCCGGAGACATGTGTCTGATATCCATAGACAACAGCTTGCTACAGGTGGTGGGGCGGCCATACACCCCCCTCACCAGAGTGGAGGAGCTGCCCCTAAGAGTGGTGGCTCCTGGCCTACAGCAGCAACAGCATCACACATGTGTCATCATGGAGGTTGGAGCCACCCAGCATGATGACTAGGAGCATGCAGGTAATATGCCCTAGCTGTAGACTACTGTTACCTGTATTGTTAGAATATGCATATGTGAGATGTGTACTGTGTGTTCAGCAGTTGTGCTGCCTATTGTGTGCATTACTGATATTTGGAATAGTATCTGTACACCTATGACTGTTGATTATTGTTCTACTGTAGTTTTGTACACTCACAGTAGCAATGCCACAGTTGTGGCCACTGACAAACTGTGTCATATTCTTGTAGGCCCCTCTGGTGTGACAGCAGGGCAGACGATACATGCTGGTGAGTGTGTTAACACTTTAATATTGGTAATGACATGTGTATGTCATAGGTGAGGTGTAGGCCATGAACACGTAACACACCTACGCATAATGCATGCTGTGCATGTTTGCTGTGAGACATTAAACATCTCAGTAAAGTTAGTAGCTGCCTCAATCACATGCAATGCACAGAGCAGCAGACACATTTGTGGCAACATTGTACTGCACATTGGATATGCATAGTTGCTACAGCTGTACACAACAGAACACGTTTATCATATGCAGTATATGAAAACATGCTACATTTGGCATTACCACACACCCACTGTAAGGTCACATTTCAGCATCCCACATGTCATGCACACAGACATGATGTACCTCAGGGGTAGAGGCCTATCATGAGGCTGTGCAACACTCTTCAACACATAACACAGTCATGTTAGGCAATGCTCCCTATCGGGCACCTCACACACCCACATACAAAGTGGCTGTGTAATTGTGAACATAGCCACAGCACTGCAGTTCAGGTACAGCATGCTAGGCATTGGTCTTGCACACATTAGTAGCTGTGAGTGACCACAAGATGCATGATGATGATGGCACAGGGTACTACACCCCATTCAGTTACAGTGACCACAGTACTACTCATAGCAGTCATTGCTGTGCACCTCAATGTTGTGTGTGTGCAAACATATGCACCTATACACAATATGCATAGCATGTTGTGTGTGTGCTTACATATGCCAGTATACACAATATGCACAGCAGTCACCATCCGAACAAAATGTCACATGTATGTCCTGGAATGCTAGTGGGTTTATAGGTCACATGACACACATTGCGTATGTGTGGTGTTTAATGTTGCAGTCATGTAGCATGCCATCCCAAGGCTGGCAACGACATATCTGCAATATGTCCCACACTCACCATAACCACTGTGCATTGGCCATGTCTAGCATTGGAATTCCTTCACATCAACATGCACCACTCATCCCATGTGTGTACATAGCATGCATGTGCTACACCTGTGCCCACTATTATCTGCTATGGACACAGACACTGTACTCAGACATGGAAATCTATGTGTCACACAGATAACACATGCCGCCATGGCATGTATACCTGTGAGTGATGGTGCACAGGGCATTGCAGAGCTGATAATACTTGCACAGCAATGTTGTGTCCATGTACACATTGTGTTCCCGGGTGTAGCCAAACATTGAACAACTACACAGTTGCATCAAAACCATGTACACTGCCATGAAATAGGGGTGCTTACATTTGCACTGCATGGTCTTGTGCAACACATATTCTGCATGCTGACACGTGTGTGGTGACTGTTTGCCTTGTGATGCTGGCACCCACCTTCACCCACTATAGAGTATGTGTTGGATTGCTGGTGTGTGTGTGTATGTGCTGTAGTGAGGAATGTATATGTGTGCATGTGTGCATGTGTTCATGTGTGCATGTGTGCATGTGTGCATGCATCATGTGCAGACTGAAAAGTGTGTTTCCTGTCTTCCTCTCACAGGTGCTGAGTTAGGTGTCACCGAAAGCAGCAGGGAACCTGAAGCCACTGCCACGAATAGTGGTGATGATGAGACATGTATTCTGGCACAGGAAGGTTTGACAGGGTCTGTCGTTGGTCCGCCAATCAACAGTACACAGCGTTCAACCCTATCTATGCGCACACTCATACTGTCAATACATCCCTCATCACCAATGGCCATAGGCGAGGGACAGCATGCAGTTGGCATTGACCAGGAGAGTGTGGTACCTATGGCACTTGCATACCCTCACAGCAGCCATAGCCAGATTCTTGGAATGGTACCACATAGGTTGAGGTCCAGGGGTTCTCGGGGGAGCACTGCTGGTTGTATTGCCCCTGGTAGACGTGCCCTCACAGGTCTAACAACATCCAGTATGTTCCAGGCTGTAATGTAGGCTCAGGCACGTATGGAACGGTACACCAGACAGGGACTTAGGGTGCAGAGGGCTATCAATGACAGCATCCGTGACCTTGCCGGTGCCATCCGGAATTACACTGAGGTCATTGATAGACGTTGGGGGGAGACAGTAGATGCCCTCCACAATATGTCGTCCATGAGCCAGGACCATGTGGGACGGTTGTGATGTCGATGCAGACGCATGCCAGCAACAGCTGACAGTGGTGGCGGATGGCCCACAGTTCATAGCTGCTCCCGTAGTGGCAGTACCAGCCCCAGCCATGCTGGGGCTGGCCTGTCCATTGACCATCCCGGTAGACCACGTGCAAGTGGCTCTGGCTAATCCCAGCAGGGACATGGGTGCAGTCGTCATACCTCTGCCTCTGATGACACTACGCAATTGGGGTTGGTACCCGATACTGTCCGTAGCACCCCTGCCAGGCACAGGTAATGTGTCCGTGGCCAGAGACAGTGATCTGTACAGCCTATCAGGTACAGTCTGTGGCTGTCCCATAAAATACCGTATATGGCAGCCACATGGTGGAGCTGTGTGCATGCAGACACACACATTAACCAAACAACTAGGGCTCACACATACACACACACATTACATCAATGTTGGTCCATGCTGTACTGTTGTCCCTCACACACACACACTCACACACACACACACACACACACACACACACACACACACACACAGACATGTCGATTGGATGGGTCAATGTCAGGGTCTGGCAAACAACAACACACCCTGTGCATATGATGATACCTGTGTCACCTCCTGTCATCTGTAACATTGATGCAGGAACAGGCTAACATGGTGCTGATGCACAGGGTGACATTATAGCAGTGTGGCAATATTAGCAAGTTGTCAACAGGAAAGTGTAATGACATCCTTCTAGGTATGTCTGAGCAGGCATTATGCATCAAAGCTCTGATTGTCAATGTAGCATTGTTTGCACCACTGTTAGGTCTGAGTATGTATTGTCCACCCGTGTGCCACTTGGCTGAAGTGTAATGTGTTGCCAGCATGTGTTAGTGAGTGGACAGTATGTGTGTGATGTGTGCAGTACAGATTAGCAAGTGTACATCTGTGAACATGGTGGGTGCGCACTGTCTGCATGTACGTGCATGGTGGATACATGGGACATGTGGCATACCCTTTTGTACACATTGTTAACATCTCATAGTAACTTTCAATGGCCAGTATGCATTCTACTACAGTTATGCACTAACATGGGTCCACATGTGTGTATGACATGGGTTGACACTATGCTGTGGGTGATACTGTTAATATTTGTCAATGATTTGCTGTCTGGTGGCATACACAACCTCAACAGCATGTCTATAAGCAATCATTGGATGATATCCTGACAAATGACACACAGTTGTAGGGAACTCAGTAAAAGTTGGATCCTTCCAGTATTATACTCTAACACTAACCAGTGGTATTGACCGCCACTCATTCCTGGGACCACACCTGTTTGGCATATAGCCCTCTTAGGTACATGCAAACACACTAGGGATGTGTCCATCCACATCTGGAAATGCATGCATTGGCCTACAATGCATTCCCTGGATGGGACGCATATCCTACACAAGGGTATCATACAGACAGATACCTGTTGTCTGATACATGCTGTATAGCAGTAAGCCAGCTATGGCATAGTCATCCACATTTACTATACATACTATCTCATCAGTACCACATTGATGGTAGACCTCAACCTGTATGTTGGGCACCAATGTGTACATACAGCCTCGTGTTATGTCATCTGTCCCTTGGTATCCACATATCCATAGGTATTGTGGAGTCCCTCGGTGTATCACATAAGACATTAGAGGCCTGAATGCATATCCACAAGGCAGTTGTACACCTATACAGACTGTCCATTATTGCCAGTCGCTGTTGTGTATGAACATGTCTGACATATACCCCAGGCATATATCCTCATTCACACTACTCTTTAGTAACTGTCATGGGTGTGTGTGGCACAGATGGCCTTGGCCACAGATCACAACAGTGGATGGCCTTGTCACATACATACATATGTGACCTACGATCTGAGAAGCAGTGGCACAACCTGTCAATGGAAACAGATATATTCATGTAGTATGCAGGCTTCACACCTATGTACTGATTGAGGGGACATGTACACATATATATTTGCCACGCACATACCTGATGTGTGCAATGCACTTACTGTTTTAATCATAATATGTCCTACCATAGTAAAACCAAAATCCACACTGCATTGACCAACAGTGACACCCACACTGTTAGTGTTTGCAGGATTCAAACCCCTACCTAACTATGTTATGATACTAGAGAGAGAGAGACGCATTAACATGGCGCATTATTTGCTTTACTGGCTGGCTTCCCTTCTCCTGCTGTATTTATAGAATGGTGACATCATCAGACTTTCCAAAGAGGAATGTACCTCTTTTAATGAGTTTTCCCAGTCACCAAAAAGGGCACTCCATTCAAAGGAAACTGCATAAATACACACACCTCCTCCTAAAGAAAACTGCACATATACACCCCCCCATTCAGTCAGTGTTTGTAGGATTCAAACCCCTACCTAACGATGCTATGATACTAAGAAAGATGCATTAACATGGTGTGCTATTTGTTTTACTGGTTGGGTCGCCTTCTCTTACTGTATTTGTAGGATGGTGACATCATCAGACTTTCCAAAGAGGAATGTACCTCTTTTAGTGACTTTTCCCAGTCTCCAAAAAGGGCACTCTTCTCAAAGGAAACTGCACATATACATACCCCACACAGTCAGTGTTTACAGGATTCAAGCCCCTACTGAACTATGTTATGATACTAGAGAAAGACGCATTAACACGACATGCTATTTGCTTTATTGGCTGGTTTGCCCTATCCTGCTGTATTTGTAGGGTGGTGACATCATCAGACTTTCCAAAGAGGAATGTACCTCTTTTAGTGAGTTTTCCCAGTCACCAAAAAAAGGGCACTCCTCTCAAAAGAAACTACACACATACACACAATCGGTGTTTGCAGGATTCAAACCCTTACCTAACTATGTTATAAAACTAGAAAAAGATGCATTAACACAGTGTGCTATTTGCTTTACTGGCTGGTGCTTCTTCTCCTGCTGTATTTGTAGGATGGTGACATCATCAGACTTTCCAAAGAGGAATGTAACTCTTTTAGTGAGTTTTCCCATTCTCCAAAAAGGGCACTCCTCTCAAAGGAAACTGCACACATACACAACCCCCCCCCCACACACACACACACACAGTCAGCATTTACAGAATTCAAACCCCTACCTAACTATGCTATGATACTAGAGAGAGACGCATTAAAACAGCACACTATTTGCGCTACTGGCTGGTTTCCTTTCTCCTGCTGTATTTATAGGATGGTGACATCATCAGACTGGACATGGTGATGTGTGTACACTTTGTTTTATGCCATTCCAGGAATGGTCCATGTGGGTCAGCAGGTGTCAACAGCTTGAACAGGACCTCATAATCCTTACCTTGTGTGATCTATCTGTGGACACATTGACATTCCTTCATATGTCAACACATATTTATGCACAGCTTATTGGTTTTGTGGATACTACATGTGTCTGGGATGTAGATAAAGGGCTATTCAAAGTCTATGTGAGACATGGGTAGCTGTGTTCAGTGATGTATGTCCTGGGTGGCTGCATTGCAAACAGTCTAGCATGTTTGCAAACCATGATCCGCACATGAACATACCACAGTTGGTAGGGTTGTGTGTATGTCAGCTTCCAATAGCTTTGTTTATGACTTCAACCATGATGGACTCCATGATCTTGTAGATCAGACTTCATAGGCGTACTGGACTTTACTTCCCATGGTGTGTTGTGCACCAACACTTGTGGGGAGTGCCATATGTTGCTCAAACACATTCAATGGTTCCACATCCTGTGTAGGGGGTGAGGCTCAGCTGACTGTTCAGGTGCAGGATCTGTTTGTTCTGTAGTTTATGCATGACACATATTGGGAATCAATGTATTCCACTTGCTGCCATGCTTTTGGCATTGGGGGTAGCTGCTCATCCATTCTACATGTGATATCTCCTAGTATGATGATATGGACTATCGTCAGTGGGAGGTGGGTATGTATATATGGGCCTGTCTGTCAGTATGTCGGCATTGTCAGTCAGGTACAGTTGGCCCTGACTCAGGACATATATGGGTGTACATTGCTATTTATGACATAGCTGAAGGAGGTGTCATGATTCAGTCTGGACTCCTTCTCAGCTACTCTTTACAAAACACCAACGAACCTAAGCACTAATCTCTGTTATACTCTTTTACACACTTAACACCCTACTGATCCTTTGTGATCAGGCTACAGAGTATGTCATCATAATATCCTGGCATGTCCAGGGGTCAGTTTCTTGTGTACTCTCCAGTCCAGCTGGTGAATATTGTGATGTTGACACAATGTCACATCTGCCTCATGTACACAGACAACCCTCTCCTCCTCCCAACAAACTCAGATATATGTGTGAGATGCACCTATATAGACATACAAGGTGCTGAACTCTCTCAACCCATGACTGGCACAGTCTATCAGGTGGTGAAGGTAGCCACACACACCACATATCACTTTCACATATCCTCTAGCGACAGCACTCAAACCACATTATCACACATAGACATACTTGGATGCTGTAAATGAACTCTGCCTAAGCAGCAGAGATCTCCAAAGCAGACACACACACAACTGCTACCCCACTACAATACCCACATATCACATAGTTCACAATGTCAGTGTGCCACACAGTCACTACCCTTCGGGCTAAACAACACACCCAATACACTTGTAATAGGTGATACTTATTGTCAGATACACTGACGTACCACTCACCAGCCCAAACAAGGGAATAGTCACTTTGGGCTGTCTATTGGGTGCCAGGATCTGCCACATAACACATGCAGTCAGGTCACTCCAAAGCAAGTACAGGAATGGCACCATCATTGTCCATGCTGGTGCGTAAAACCTCAGACGTTACTCCCTGGACCACATGACATTATACATGGAGGAACACTCTGATCATGTAGCCCAGGCAAGTATGACCCTGACCTTGTCTAGCATCTTACACCCACCAATTATGATGTCACAGTATACAGACAAACATATTATGTTTAACAGTTGGCTAACAAATTGGTGTCATTCATAGGGGATACAGTGTCTGTCAGCCTGTGGTGACATGCTCAACATGCCACATAGCTTCACTATGGACAGCTTGCACCTGTCACCCTTGGACTTTCGAATGCTGGCTAAGGCTCTTGCTACCACCATAGTGCCTTTCTTAAGCAGGGCTCAAAAGACAAACCCACCTCCATAGACATTATAGTTTAAATGAAACTAAGGGTAATGCTGCTCAACACCAGATGTGTTACCCTCATATTGTGGCCACTCAGGACTCTCCTCAGTATGGAGGATGGCGATATCTGTGCACTAACAGATGCCTGGTTCAGGCTCACTTATGCACAACAGCACTACCAGGTTATGTTTCATACCATGCTTTCTGACCACAAGACTTGGAACAGACAACACAAATAGGGGGAGTATCCATATACATCACAGATACACACACCTCCGGGTTAGTAGCACTGCACAAAGCATCACAGACCATACATATACAACTACCATTGTGCAAAACTGCCTTTCAGTTTGTTGCCTGCTACAGACCACCCTCCCAAACTCAGGAACCACACTCGGCTTTCATGGGAACTATGGAGAATATGAAGGTCTCCACAAACATCATTATACTGGGTGACTTCAAATACACAAATATTGACTGGAGATACTACTCAAGCCCCAACACCCTCGCCCAACAGTCGCTACAATTTGTAGACTCATATGCTATGGCACAACCAGTCAGCACAGCCACAAGGGGGGAATACATATTGGACCTGATCATCACCAACATGGGGAATCTATGTTCCACACCAGTGATATACCCCTCATTGGTAAGGTCACAACATACATGTATGTCACTGGACATTCATATACCCTTCACACACCCATCCTGGGTAATCTTGGTGAACTTCTCATGAGCCAACATCTCACTTTACCAAAGCAAGATGGTATCCTTCAGAGACCCTGAGATAGTGGCAAATACGGATCAGACTGCTGAATCCTTTACATACACATTCTATGGACACCTAGTGGACTGCAAGGATTGTGCTATCCCAAATAACAATAGGACTCACTCATCCAATGGCAGGGGACCTGTCTGGCAGACCCCAGCCATTAATAAGCTGTACAATGTCAGGAGAAAGCTACTACATGATAGAGCACAATCCCAGATGGGGAAGGCATCTGTGATCTGTACTAGCAGACAGCTACGATCACTCATGAACTTTTCTAAGGGCCGCTTCTACTGGACAATTTTCCAAGACACATAAGACTATCACACAGCCTTCTTCAGTTATGTCAGGAACCTTGCTGGACACTCACTGATATGCTGTGAGTTACTGAATACTGACTAAACCTACCCTGAACCCACTGGCATTTCCAACATCCTGGCAAACAGATTCAGTGCAGATGTTTCCCCCCATCCCCCCTATGGTGCAACTATCCATCCCAACAGAGTGTAACCTCCCTGACATCACACAGTAACAGGTGAGTGCTGCCCTCCCCAAAGCGTACATCACAGCATCAATGGGACCAGATGGTGTCCTGGCCTGCATCTTACACGAGCTTCATGACAGACGTAACCCTTACATTACATCACTGTTCAATATCGGAGTTACTACAGGATATGTACCCAAGGAATGGCGTACAGCGACAGTGGTCCCACTCCACAGAGTTGGTGCCACAACGGACCACAGACAATATTGTCCTATAAGCCTAACTAGCCTGTTCTGCAAAGCTATGGAGCGTATTGCCATTGGACTCATACACATAGACATCGAGAGCTTACAAAGACTGTGTCCTACACATTTCAGCATTGTTGTGGGCAGATCTTGCCTCTTGAACCTGTTTGTATTCTTTAACCGGTTAACAGCTCCATTAACATAGGGACGGTTGTCCACACAGCCTACCTGAACCTTGCAAAACCCTTCAACACAATAACTCACTGGGCCATTATGCATAGGCTCACCAGCGTCGATATGGACACATATCTCACACGATGGATTGTTACCTGGATCAGGGATAGCACCCACATGGTCAGAATTGCAGGTGCCATGTCTGACTATACAGCACTTACACATGGCATCCCACATGGCTCGGTCCTGGGACCTGTCTTGTTCAGTATATATTTGTCTGATGTACAGGCTACCACAGGGGGAATATGGCAGACCATGTTCGCACTTGACTGTAAAATGGGTGCCATAATCAACTCTCCAGCTGCCACATGCATACTCAAACAGGGTCTCACAGAGATGGATGACTGGTGCCTGAGCCATGGCCTACAGCTAAATGCCATTAGATGCATAGTCATCCCCTTTGGGAATAACAACATGCCCACACACTACCACATAAGTAGTACTCCATTACATACTGTAGGAGTTGTTAGGGGTTTGGGGACATGACTTGTACATACTGTCGCCTATGACAATCATGTTGCCAAAGTGGTTGGACAGACCTTCTATATAGGCCACCTTATCCCATATGGTTTCACATCTAGATAGAGTGAGGTCATTGTGCCCCTATACTCATCACAATCATGCTTGGTTACAATGCCACATTTGGGGTATACCTTACCCGACACCTGCAGCAACTGTACTGGCCACAGAAGTTCCTCACCAAGCAGATCTAGGGACTCACATGGATGCCCTGCACAGTTCGGATGCAGTAACTCCAGCTCTACTCAGTCGCTTGCCACCTACTCGGATATGATGTGTGCCTGTTATTTACAGATATACCCAACCTAGAACTACTGGACATGCTCCACCTCAGGATATCTGACTCCCTTGGAGCTACACACTCCAGGGACATATACCTCAGCACAGATGTTAATAGGACATGCTGGAGGGACAGATTCTTATCCCAGAGGCTCCACTCACTACAGATTGTAATCCCAGTTTCACATAGGCAGAGCCACCCACTGACCACCTACAGCAGACATCTTGACGACTGTATGGGTGATCGTATGTTTACCCCTGGGATATATTCTGTGTCTCAGCTAGACAGAGGCACACTAGACTAAATGTACATGGGCTATCTTGTGTGACCTACTATTCACAAGCACAGTATAGTAATCTGACAGGGTTGCGAATGCCAAACACACTCTGGCTAGGCTTGTACATGCCCTAGGGCAGATAGCCTAGTATCAACCTCTGAACCTATGCTAATGTCCGGGATGCACAAAGTTTATTGCTGATACTGTTTGCAGGTCTTTATCATCTTTGCTTTACCAGTTTCTATGAACAACTTATGTATCTGCAAATCATATTTGATTATGACAGGGTTCCACAATATTATATATGTGTCTGTTGTCATATAACTGTGTACACAGGGTGGATTGTTGGATAGTGAGAGGTTCCTGGGTTAACACATGCAACTGCCAGATATGTGTGGCCCACTGCTGTACTCAGACATGGCCTAAGTGTGTGAGCATGCCCATTTCAGGCTTTCCGTGTTTTGTTGCCTGGCATTTGTCTCATTTATTCAAGTGTGTGAGCATGCCCAGTGTGACCTTTCAGTATGTTGCTATCTGAGGTCCACTACATTTGTTGATGTGTGTGAACATGACCAGTATTAACATTTATACTGTGTGTGTTGGAAGTCAGGTTCTGTTCTTACTGCAGGACTCACCTTTGTGTCATAACTCGACAGGGATTATGCTGTGCCTGCAGGGTTTCCATGAGATACTTTGCATAGACTTATCAACATTCCTTCATACAGGCTGACTACTGCAATACTGTCATGGTTTAGTGGTTCAGTACTTTAACTATAGTGCACAGTATCGTGGGTTTGAGGCCCATCGCTACTTTATATTTTCATACTGAGCAGACCAGACTGCTTAAGGGCCAGTTAAGCAAATATGAGCATGTTGGCTTTTGTTCAGCTATGCCCTACTTAGACCAGGCTTGTCTGACATTGCTCAATATTCACCAACATTCTTGGATGTTGCCCAATATTACTCAACATTGACCACAGTTGTGCTAGTTGGTGTGTGCGATTTTGTTTGCATATACTACATGGTGGTAAATGCTGTTTAGCACTGCTTTATATTGCTTAACACATGGCAATCATGCCTCAGGTGGTGCTGCAGGGCTGCCTATGTCAGATGCACACACTACACTCCCTGTACATGTTTGAAAGCAGGTAGTGTCAATTTAGGCATCCCTTTTACTATATGTGCAAGTCAGAGAGAGGTATCATTTCCAGAGTTCCTACTGAGCCAGTGTATGTGCTATGTGTTGCCTCTTTGCCAAGGCCAAAGCATACTGGGCATGCCTCCTTCTGTCTACTGGGGCAGGCTCAGGTTGTTCCTCCTCTGAGTCACGCTCTGCCTGTGATGGCCTTGGCAATGGTGGGGGCTGTTTGGCTCAGGCCTATGCTGGTCCTGCTGCAGCTGTTTTCACAGGATCATATTATGTAACATAGCACATACCATTACAATTTGGGTACATGTAGTTGGTGAGTACTGCAAGGCTCCACCAGATGTGTCCAGGCACCGGAACCGTGACTTGAGCATCCCAAACACATGCTCGATTACATTATGTATTTGTGCGTGTGCCTCATTATGGCATTCCTGTTCAGGTGTGTGCACATTTCTGATGGGTGCATCAGCCACGGCTCCAGTGCATAGCCAGCATCCCCCACTAGGTGACCATCTGGGATGTCCCCATTGGCAAATGTCTGGTACAGCTGCGTCAGATGTCAGATGCCAGATATGGGAATCCTGGTAGCTTCCAGGGCAGCCAGCACACACATTCAGTATTATGCCCTGGGCATCAGACACGACCTGGAAGTTGATGGAGGGGAAGCCCTTGCGGTTGAAGTAGACCCTACCCTGCTCACCGGCTGGTGCTTTGATGCGTATGTCCATGCAGTCTATTGCACCCACTACCTCAGGGTATTCCGCTATTTGCTGGAAGAGATGCATATTGCTGGCCAATACCTCACGGGAATTGGGGAAATATACATGATCACTGACATGTACTGACATGGCATCCAGGAACTGGTGCAGTACCCTGGATGCTGATGCCTGTGATATCCCCATCATATCACCAGTTGGTCTCTGGAAGGTATCTGTTGCTAATATTCTTAGGCCAACGCATACCTTGGTTTCCACTGGAATGGGTTCCCCTCTGTTTGTTCTGTGTGTGAGACGTGGCCTGCACAGCTCAACAATTTGCTGCAGGAGGTCTCTGTCCACTCTATAGCGCTCCACTATCTCCAGCTCATGTAGCCCCTGATAGGTTACCCTGGGCCTGTACACTCTTCTCCGTCTCCTCTCTGTGGGTTGTCCAGCAGCATTTCCATTGTCACCACCCTCAGCATGTTGCATATTTCGCCTTATAACAGCAATGGCAGCCCTTAACATTTCTTTGTCTCAGTAAAGCTTTTTCAGTTTTCACTTCTATTAGTTTACTGCAGTGTCTGTTGTGAGAAACATAATGGAATGTTGTTTGCAGAGTTTTAAGTGCTAGGCTGGGCTGGGCTAGTGTACTGCCTGTGTAATTGCCTGATTCTGATCGTTTTCACCTGCTAGCTCTGCTAGTACTCCCTGGTAGCTTCCTACTATTTGTTGTGCTCCTTTTTCCTTTCTGTTTCCTCGGAGGACAGCACCACGCACACAAGCGCAAATATGCTCACAGCAGCTCACATGCACACACACATGCTTACACGGACTAAAACTTGCTTATTCGGGTTAAAACGCACACACACCAGTGCAAACGCTCTTACAACTCTTTAAACAGCCTTATACATGCTTACTCCGGCTTAAACGCGTGCACTCACGCTTACACGCACGCACTCTTTCTTACTCGGGTTTACAGGCGTGCACACGCACGCATACCCACTCAACAAGAAACTTTGGTGTTATCCACAGCATACACCTTCCATTTCTTGCCTTTACCTAGCCTACCTGTTGACACACCTCTTTTCATGATGTGTAAATTACAGCTGACACATGCCACTCTGCTCCAGTGAGCTTCACTTCTTTCATACATATCCCACTCGTGATGTCAGCTATATTCTACTCTGTTACTCCCCTTATCCTACTCCTACACTCCACTGACTGTGCTCATTTGCTATGTAAACTTGCGATTCACTATCCTAACCCTCCTTTGCATAGGATTGCCTACTAATGCTTGGTTACATCTCTTTGACTGAGCTTCCCCCCTTAGCAACCTCTACTCAGTGGCCATGTTGTTTTCAGCCTGCCATTCCCTTGCATTGTACATTAACAATTTAAATAAGATCCACATTTGTGGGTTTTAATTTTTAGTTTTCTGGTTTTTAGAGCATGGCCCGTTTGTGCGGTGCTGCGCTACGCTTAAACATCGGAAATCGGAGAAAAAAAAATATTATTTTTTTTCATATTACATCGGGAAACATTGCCAATGGCCATATATTTGGCCATTGGCATTCTTCCTGCACTGGATGCAACCTTTATTTGGAGCTGTCACGACTCCATTTTGCTATTTGCAGAACGGTACTCAGTTGTCAACTGAGTACATTTCTGCAAATAACACTGCTCTTACTCGGACAGGTTCGGGTTTTCTGAATCGCAAATCTACCTCATTTGCATGCCTTTCGCGTGCAATTGAGGTAATTTGCATATCCCAGCCATGTCAGTGTAAGAGCCATTTTAGGAGCTCTCTTGCATGCCCCTGCAGGCTGCTCCTGGGTCGCTCGTCAGACATGATGGCTGCATGGAGTCTTACTCTACTCTTAGACTCCATGCAAGCCATCGTGAATCTGGCCCATTGTTTCATAAAGTGGGAATCCAAGCCATTAATGTAAATTGTTTAAAGAATGTTCAACGGAAGCTAGGAATTTTGGAATGGTATAAAAAATTAGATATGGACATCTTGGTACAAATAGATAATATAATAACAGCATAAAAATAATGCAAGTTAATTGGTTATGGGAAGGCAAAGTTATATAAAACCCAGGAGATGAAAAATGTTCAGGTATAGTAATTTTATGTTAAGAATGTATAGACGTTCTGGATTATACATTAGTAGTATTTGGAAGAATAATAATATTAGATATTAGATGGAAGAATCAAATATATAGGATAATTGTACTTTATGCATACACTATACAAAAGCAAACAGACATCATGTTTAAGGAAATACTTGATTATGTTAATGTAAATATGCAAGTGATAGTAATGGGACACTAATTGTGATCTAAGACATAGGCGAAAAGAAGGGTGGGATGAAAAGTTTTTTTTCTGATATGGTTAAAAGCTGTAAAATGTTTCTGTGGAATAGCAAACATTGGATGCACAGAATGAGTAATCTAAGGACTGAAACTAATCATTTTATAGTACCAGAGAGCTTAAATATATTACATCAAATTGTCAAAATTACAGATTTCTCAGATCATGCAGCAATCCGGATAGAAATTCAACAAAGAATCCGTTACATAAGAACAGGCAGAGGAATATAAAAATGAATGAATCGGACCTAAATGAGAAAGTAAAGGAAATAATACATCAGTTGTGGCTGGATCATACCAACACGAGAGGATTTTATAAAGACTGGGCAAGCTGGTGGAAACATATAAAAAGTGATATTAGAATGACAAATGGCAAGAAGAATACAATATAGTGGCACTATATAAAGAAATCAGTAATTAAGTCTTTAGATGTATAGTTGATAATAAAGAAGAATTTCTAGAAAAAGAATGCTATATGAAATGAACCAAGAAAAAAAAATGTTATTTAGACAAATATATTTATTACAAGGAAGAAAGGAACAAGTAGCATCACATCTAAGTAAAATGGTTAAAAAAATAAGAATAATAAGAGAGTTAAGGAATGAGGAAGGATGCATAGTGAATGCACAAAAAGAAATTATGTAGACAGTTAAAAGGCATGTTCTTAAAACCTTTGCAATAGGCAGCACTATAAGAAAAAAGAATAGAACTTTAAAAAAAAACTAACTGATGAGGATAATAAGAGGATGCAAGAAAAGATTACAATGACAGCATTTAAAGATATATTGAAAACAGTAAATGTAAAAGCTACCACAGGTTTAGATGGATGTGAATATTTAATGTATAAGGACATGCAAGAGTGGCAAAAGGAGTATGTTTAAAGGTACTGAATGAATGGTTTGAAAAAGGTGTAAATGATGAGAGAATATGTATAGGAGCAATGAAATTTATATGGAAACGGAGAAAAAGCAGATATAAAAAAATGGAGACCCTTAGTATTAAATAATGTGGATTATAAGATCTTTATGAAAATAATAGAAAAATAATAATAAGTAAAGCTAATAAACTACTGACTGAAACAATATTGAAATAAAAGAAAAAGGAAGCCAAGGACTATTAGTCTTAATTGGAGAATCAGTTGATAATGTAATAAATAAGGAAACTGAAATGAAAATATCAGAAGGGAACGTAAGCAAAGGATTTGAAAAGATCTAGCATAAAGCACAATGAAACATCTTGACAGAATATAACATAAATGATAAAAAAATCCATATGTTAAAATCAGTTTATAGCAAGAATAAAGTGAGATTGGTGATAAATGGTTGGTTAAGTGCCCAACAAGCAGTATACTATTTGCATTAATTATGAATGTGGTTAATTCTAATGTAAATAGGATATTAGAGGAAGCTAAATATTGTTTGCCAGAGGGAATTCAGATTTCACTGATGTTCTTTTTTGTGGATGATTTAGTACCCGTTGTGAAAAATAAAAAGTGGATGGGTATAGGTATTCTGACACTTTCCAAAGAACTAAAGGTGTTAGGGTAAATACTAATGAAGAAAAAAATAAGGACAGGGGGTCTCTGGAAAAAATAAAGGTATTCAATTTAATAAAGAACAAATAGAAATTTGGGGAATAATGTTTGGTAGTAAACAACAGAGAGTTACACAATGGAAGGATATGATACTTAAAATAAGAAACACGTGTATATTCTGGAGAACTTTTAAACTTTCATACAAGAAAAAACATATACTTAGTTCTGCAGCATTAGGTAAAATGGCACATCTAGTAATTGTGCTTATGATACCACTAGAATGTGAAAAAGAATTATTGAATGTGTTATTCACATTCATATGGGGATCTAGGTTGAATCCTATTAAAAGAGGAATCTTGTATGTTAATAAAAAGGAAGAAAGCCTGGGTTTAGTAAACTCAATTGTATATATAGCTTCATTAAACTTGTATAACATATTTGTTCCAGTCCCCTTCAATAAACCTTTATTAAACTTCCAAAACATAACTTTGTTAACAACTATTTTTCAATTGCAACTGAAACATAGTATAGCTGATTTTAGTTACTGCATAAACATCCATGACATGTTAATCAGGACAGCATGACCTCACTCATCCTGAGCCAGTAAAAAGCATCCATACATACCACCACTCGCTTCATTTACCATTTATTGAGTTTCACATCCAACTAAATAAGCTGTGTCCTTACACCCACTCACTTATTTTATAAATCAAGCAGTGTCCAACTGCTCATTTCCCTTTAGCACATTCATGTCAAAATGTGACTCCTTAACCAGTTGCACTTACATAAACCCCTTTAAGCCCCTCCCTACACTTACCTCATTTTTTCCCAATCATCCCTTATTCCCATTTAACCCTTACATCTCCCTACCCTCTTAACACCCACTAATACATTCATCTACCCCCACCTGAAGATGTCATTGGACAAATTGGTTTGTTACCAAACCTCATTAATAGGAATGCAAGAAAAAATAAATTCATTAATAAAGATTATAGAGAAAAAATATAACTCAACATGGGAAAAATCTTAAGGGTTTAAAAAAGTGAAGGGATCCCTAGTATGGAAATGAAAGTATATCAAGAAAAATATTACTATGGAAAATTGATTTAGGAAAACATGGTATGAAAATATAAAGGAAAAAGTTTACTATGCATATCCTTTGAAACAGTTGGAAGATAAAAAAGTGAAAGTGGTAAAAGCAAGAATGAAAAGATGTGAAAAATATGTAGAATGTACAGATTTTTTTATGGTGGTTACCTATAAATACGTAGAATTTGTATACAGTTTGAGGAACTAGTGATCACAAGCATGTTTTTTTTTTAAATGTAGTAGAGTGAATCAATTATGGAAAGAAATACATAACAAAGACTGTTTAAAAGGACTGAAAAATGTTAATAGTATAAATATGGATGTAATTGAATATGGATATTATGAAAATATGAAACAAAACAATATAGATACATTAGATGATGGATTGTTTTGTATAATATGGATTATATGGTATAAAAGAATGTATGAGATAAAATATAATAGAAAATGTGTATTGCTAGAGATTTAAAAATGTATATATATGATTTTGGTTGTGGAAGAAAAAGTGGGGGAGTTGAAAGTCTTAACAAAATGATTTGCTGTTGAAAATGTGTGAATTACCTGTAATAATTGTAAATAATTTGTGAATTTTGTATATAGAATGTATATATTGTATATTGTGAATTTAATAAAGGACCCCTACTCTTCAATAGGTGCCATAGGATATTTTACATCCATCTGTGTTACCAGCAACTCAAGCAAACATAATCTCGGTTTGACATCTTATCCAAAGGACAACAGCAACACCCCCTTATGCTAAACTGCCCGGACAAGAATCTTCCAGCCTTCTGTACCAAAGGAGACTGTGTTACCTGTTTCACCACTTACCATGCTATTGTCTAGATGGCATTACTTTGACTCAACTTTCTCTGTATCATCAGGATTTAGTACTTGAGTTGTGAGACAATACAGTGACATAGTCAGCTAGTGTGTGCCAAAGAAACTGGAAACAGGCAGGCCCTTTAAAGGAGGCCATAGAGTCCATATGATTTTCAACATACTGCTTAAGCTGATACTTCAAGTGTGTGTTTTCTGGCAACTTTGATACAACTTTGTCTGTGACATCAGTAGTTAATGATACTTGAGAGTAGAGAGAGAGAGAGAGAGAGAGAGCGATAAATAGGTGTTCAATTCCAGTAGTGTTTGTGTACAAAAACAGTTGGGAATGGGTAGGGTTGGTGTACTCAGCAGATGTGATATGCACACTTCAAATTAATGTTAATATTTACACAAGAGGCGAGTTTTGATCTTTCACGTTCTCCATTTTAAATGAGTGTATATACATTCCAACACCCTGCTCAAGATACTCATTCAAGTTTGTGTTTTTGAAAAGTGCTATATGACTTCTTCAGTGATGTCAGCAATTAGTGCACAATGCTATAGTTATGTAGACAGGTGCTTGAAGCCAGCAGAGTGTAAAAGGTATGATGTATATTACAAATTATAACAGGCAGGACTGACTTATTCAATAGATGTCATATGTATAATTCAACATAGTGCTAACATTTACCCGCATGGAGGATTTTGGCCCCTCAAGTGTTGTAATTCCTTTTAAAGCAAAACATATGCATTCTAGCAATCTAATTAATGTGGCTTTTCAACTGTGTGCTTTCTGACAACTCTCGTATGGCTTTCTGTGTCGTATGAGTAGTTATTGCCCAGGTCTGCAGAATGTAGACTAGGATAGTTAAGTACTCAAATTCCACAGTATGTACCCAGTATGGGTGTATCAGGAAAGGAAAATGGCAACAGAGAGAGCTGCCCTACTTAACAGGTATGATGTGTACAATTATACCTAGGAGTTCTATTTACAAAGGGAGAGTGTACTGATCCTTCAAGTATTGTACTCACCTTTTAGGGGCCAGGTGCGTTCCACCACAATGTTCAAGTTATCGCTTTAAATATATTCTTTCTGAAAACATGGTATGGCTTCTTGTGTAGCAACAGCATTTATCACACAGGTCTAGAGAATGCTCAGATAGGCAGGATTTTGAATCCATCAATGTGACCCTTATATTAATGTGCTAAAACAAAATCAGCTTGCAATAAGCAGGAATGCCATACTGATCAAATGGAGATGTACACAATGGTACTTATCGGTATTGCTTTTACAAATACAGGGTTCTGATCTCCCAGGTGATGCACTCCCTTTTACTGTAGCCCATATGCATTCAAATACACTGATTGATCATGTAATCCCTTCCACTGTGTACCTTCTTACAATTCTGACATTTATTTAGTTTTCATTTCTTGACCAGAATCTGAGTTCTTCTGTGCCATCAGCAATCAATGCATAGACCAACAGACTGTGAGTTATATGTGTTCACATCCAGCATTGCCTACTTTGTATGACTGCATGAAAAAATGTTAGACAATAATGACTTATTGCACAAATGTTTTTTGATTGATTCTCTTTAGATATGAACTTTTCATAGGGATTTTTGTTCTCACTTTTAACCATGGCCATATTCATTCACACACATAACTTTATGATAAACTTTCTCTGGGTCTATATTATGAGAACAAAAGACGAAAACAGCGAACGCATATTGATTGACACCAAATGAGCAAAAACTGGAAATATCGCATCCGGAAAAAAACAAAACTACAAAACCAAATGTCTAACTAACTGTTTTATGCAGGGAGGCAAGCCCCCCTGCACCCCCCCTACTTAAATATTCCAACTCCGAGATCGCACTACATTGAAGTGAAAGGAAGAATTTCCCTATGACGATTTCCATTTATGCGCGCAACATTTTCCGTTTTCAACCATTTGGTGTCACCCAAATGGGGTTCGCGGTTTTTGTGTTTTGATCGGATAACATAGACCCATTTTCTCCATATGATTGATGTCTGACAAGCGTTCCATCACAGTGTTAGTTTAATGACATATCCCACATCTCCCATGTATTTACATCTTACCTGTTATGATTTCCTTAGCTTTCAAGTTTATGCATCATAATAAGTTAATTGCTGTTCTACATGACATATGTGATTCTATGGCATATCATTGAGGACTAATCAGTAATGAATGATCTTTTCTGTTTCTCACTTCCTATCCTCCAGAAAATGCATGTTACTGTCACAACTATTATGCTATCCACTTTCATAACTTCATCAAGAACTATGAATGAGTTTTCCCTCAGTCTGTGCATTTGTCCACCTACAGTATGTGTGTTGCCTAGCATTGTTGCATTGGGACTTTGAGAGGTATGCTCATGTTGAATTCAAACACTCTTACATATGCATATTGCACAACAGCATTTTTTCTTCCTGCGCATTTAATTAATGCTTGTTAATGATAATGGCAGTGCTAGTGATGTTCAACATATCAATGATTTCACTCTGCGCCCTCAACCTACATTGTCAATTTGTTGCTTGGCTATGCCTTTCTCATTTTGTCATGGTATACCTTTCTGATATTGTGGAGTGCATATGCAGTTGATTCTGACACTGGTTTGTCAAGCACAGTCTTTTGTTTGCATCACAAACACACACATATGGACATGCACTTGCTTACTACAACATGGCCACGAGCCTGTGCTGCAAGGCTGTAGGCTTCTTATCATGCTGTGTGCCTTGGTCTATTGCATATTTTATTAGCAATGCTGTTCATCATGCTGACTTGATTGATCCTTTCAGTTGCTGCACATTTTGTGGACATTAATGAATTCCCGGCAATGTTTACTGTAAAAGACCATACATGTTTTTTTCCAAAGATGACCAAAAATGGCTTCTGAAAGACAAACTTTCCCTGAAAACTAGTACTAAGAACATTTTTCATATTTAATCCATCTGCTTACATAAGTAAACTACACTGATTCAAATTTCATTTGAGAGGACTACTTTCAAGGGTTTTAGGGAAGATTGTATTGTGACAAAATAAAATTTTGCATTTTTTCTCAAAAATTCTTCTCTAGACCAGTCAAGAAAATAGAACTTTATGACTGAGAAGTGCAATGCTCTACCACTAAATTCTAAGAAGTGTGATCCCAAATTACTGTCACAAGTAGCAGATGAAACAGTACAATTTTGCATGGTAAAGTAGAAAAATATCTTCTTTACTTAGGGTTAAAAACTGATGTTTTTCTTCAAACTAATGAGTCTAAGGTGATTGCTTACAAAGCTGTATTGACTAGCAGGCATGCCCACAATTGTAGCACCAGCTGAAACAAACAAACATGAAATCTCAATCCAAAAATTGAAATAGAAGTGCAGTAGCCTTTTATGTGTAAACAGATGAGTAGCTTCAGGGACAGTCCAGCATTTTTTTAAAGTACCATTAATTTTCTGAAATCTGCTACATGTAGAACATATAGCTGAATAGTTCACACAACAGGTAGCATCAATTACAATTGAAGGTTAGTTCAAATACCAAGAGCAGAAAACAGTAAATTAAGAATTATTTAACAATTAAACTATCTACATTTAATTTCCTGCTTTAATGTGAAACACTATCAAAGTCAAAAGCAAAAAGTTTATAACATAACTAGGCGGATGACAGAAAATAATTATTTTTTCCAATGAAAATAATGGCAAAAATTCAGTAATAATAAAAAAATAATAATATGCACCTGAATTTGAATAAGTTATCTGTTTTCTGAGGCACAATAACCAGAAATATGAAAGAAGAATGACAATCACTTGCATGGAATAGGCAGAAAAGAATCCATTTTAAGCAGGCACCTAAATGATAACTGCAGTCCATTGTCTTTTAAAATGGAAGAAATAAGAAAAAGACAGTACAAGAGCATGTTTGCATGTGTGTGTATGTTTATGTGTATACTGTGTGTGTGTGTGTGTGTGTGTGTATATATATATATATATATATATATATATATATATATATATATATATATATATAAATAGAGAGATGTGTGCATGGGGGTGTAGTTCTTGTTAGGACAAAAGTAGACTGCTGATGGCCTTCTTATGCCCTAGAAATGTATAGTTTTGAGCACATACACAAATGAAAACATCGGTTATGTGCACCTTTAAAGAAAAGATGTGCTTAGTTTTCCACATCAGTCTGTATTTATTTTGAGTAACAGAAAACCCAGTAATGAGTTCCTGCACTAATGTGTCAGTGGATGACACTGGTGAATTTTATATGGCTGAGCCAGAAAGGTACAGAACTTCCAATTTACTTATTTGCTTATTAATATGCATGATTGCTAATCAAATCACACAAGAAGCGCGTGCATATTAAACAGTGTCTTAAGACAATACAGCTTGCATGTAGAAAGTTAAAAAAATGGCACAGCACAAGTGAACCAAACTAAGGTAAAGATTAAATAAGTTCCAATAGCTAGACCTTTCAAGAGTATTTAAAACTGTATATCATGGGGCACTCCCTTCATTTTGGAAGTTGAGGGCATGCTTGCTAAAATATTCAAGCCAAACCTCTAGAACAGCTGGACACCCCCAGGTGGCCCAGTGCATTGAACAAAACCAGATAAGTAGGTCTCAAAAGTACATAGGATCTAAGTCATATAGGGCTAAGTACACTATTAATAGAACTTTATCCGGGTCCACTGACAAACATACAGCCAATGTAACTTGCACAGAACAGATGTAGTATACTGGTACCTTGATTTCCCTACAGGAAACCAGGCCAGGAAGTTTTAAATTAACAGCAAGTGTTCAGATTCACAGTAAGGGAGTCGGAAGCTCAGGGCCCTGGCATTATTCCAATCAGTAGATTACCAGGCTGTATATCATAATGAGGTGGCCTGCAGGGAAATAAGGTGTTTAATGAGACTGATGTTCCTAAGGTGGAAGCAGACATATTTGACAAGAGCTGACCTCTGGTCCTTAAGTGTCAATCTGTTTTGAAAAGCAGCAACCAAATTGTGGACCCTCAACATGAAATCTAGTTAATGTCTGCAGTGTGCTCTTTTTTGGTGGGAGGAGTGGGGGTGGGAGGGGATGCTAGAATAGAACAGACCAATCCTATGCAGATATCTTTGTGATATTCAGGGCCAAGCAACTGATGACCATCCAGTCATGATTACATTCTAAGTGAACAACTAATGATTAAAATCAGGTACAGATTCCTGGAAAGCAAAGTATTGCTGGGTGTCATTAGCTTACGAATTATAAAATAGATGTCTTATTTTAATAATGTCTACAAGGCTGAGCCTGGTACAACTACATGAGGCAGAGGGTCTACTTGAAATAACTGAAATTTCATTATACCAACATTCATAATGCCAAGACCAGAAATGGTGAAGTTTCACATAAGCTGACCTTCACAATACCGATGTTCAGAAGACGGAACGACTGAATGTCTGACAGTCTAAGCTGAGTGCAACAGGAAATCTGCTCAAGTGCATGCTGTAGTGCATTCTCGTAGCTGGTATCTTTAATTAGCAGGGGGGTTGAGGGGAACAAGGGGGTACAGCCCCCTTGCAAAAACATTAAAGTTGAAGCTACATATTTAGTTTTGTTTAATTTAAGCATTTGTTATGAATATTCATGTCAGTGCTATACAGACCATCATGAATATTCAGTGAATTTTTTACGGGTTTGGGTTTATTGGTTGGTGGGCAGGGTCTGGGTGAGGTCAAGTAGGTTTGTTTGGCTTAGACTGTTTTAGTTTGCTTTTACATTGGTATTCATGTCTGCTGTGCTTATTTGATTGAACAGGGACAAGTTGGGATTTAGTTGTTTCAGTGTTATATCTGCCGCATATGTAAGGTGTTGGGTTTTTGGGATTTAGGTGCTGTGGTCTCAGCATTAATGAATTTCAGTCTACTGAGATTTTGGTTATCTCAAGTATACCTGAGGCAGAATAGAAGGCAAATAATTTAATGCACAAGATTACTCTATGAGTAAGCCTGGGAGGTAGGAGTCAAATGAATCCAGGCCCAATTCAGAGATAACACAATAAGTCTGTAATTGGTTCAGAAACATCTTATGATCCAGTGTACCAAAGCTAATGAGAGATCCAGCAGGAGCAAGGAATAAGCAGCAAGCAGCACTGGTCCCAGACCATGATGAGAATATTAAAAACGTTTTTGATAGATGTTTTGCTAGTGTGTCTAAAATGAATATAAGGCTAGAATGTATCATATGAATCACTCTGTCACAAATAGGAATGGATATGCACATAAACTATCTTCTCTAGAACTTGACCAAGAAGGGAGGGTTTGGTAATAGGTCTATAGCTGCCCAAATCATCAACATCTAAACCAGACTTTTTTTTTTTTAGGACTGTCAAAATCAAATCTTCCTTTAATAGCAATAAAAAAAAATCATCATGAAGATAGGCAATATGATTTTGATACAGGAAATGCCTAACTCATATAGATAGGAAAGGACACGTATAATGGTTAATGGAGCCAAACCACAGGAAGCTGTGCACATGAAGAAAAACAGAGAGATGTACTCATAATATGAGGAATGTAAGCAGTCATGATAGCTTGATGAAAATACACATTAGAAAAATCCACAAGCCTTGCCAGCACCATGGAGGCAAACTGCAACCTAAATGAGGGAAGAAATAACTAAATAAAATAACAGCATGACAGCTTAGCACTTTATTAAAAACGCGCAGTGCCTGGGTATTCATAGACATTCCAGAGTATAAGAACAAAAGAAAAGAAATGATGAAAGCATATATACAGAATCGCAAAAGCAATTATGTAATTAACTCACTAACAATAGGCGTATAATCACATCAAAGATTTCCAACTAAAATCTGTGTTCATATACCTAGGTACTACAGTTTGAAACTTCAGAATTAATATATTTTTTCTTTCTTTCTTTCTTTTTTCCAACATTTTTTTACATCCACATTTCTTCTTTATGCTTCAGTTTGATATAAAATTGTACCAGAAAAACATTTATACATGGCAGTATGAAAAAAGTTGAGCATCAGGATTACATTCATTGTGTTTACGGGTGTCTTTTAGGTTTTCTTGTACTCTGGTAGCTTCCCACTATATAAACAAAATCAAAGGACACTTAAGGCCACAATGATATTAACACTATCACAGCAATAGATTCCAATAGTGGTAAATGTTTTACTACTAATACTGACAATTTCTGCAATTATATAGTGACAAATATTACAGTCTTTTCATGGAAGATTACGACTGTGTGCATGCAATATTACTAATGCTTTTACTGGTACCTTCTTAAAAACAATATGTATGAAATAAAGTAAAATGTCTTTCCCTCCATTATAGAAAAGGGGAAACTTTTGAAATAAAGGTTTCAGCTTAAGATCTTCATCAATCAAAGGCAAACATTTTTAACAAAGACCTAAGTTTTATCACTCACAATATTGTGTTCCTAAGCATAAAGCTGTTGACTGCATATAGATTTATAATAATTTATCTTTAAGATTTCAGATCTATGCATTCTACAATCTTTTCAATACGTTTGATTAATATTCTCTGTGCTGTAACTTTTGGCAGGAAGCATTAATATAATGCTTTATTTGTTTGTCTATTCAATTATTCTTTGTTGACATGCTTAGTTTCACTAGGCTAGGAACTACTTTTCAGGGAACATCCAAGGTAGTAGTGATAATACTAGGGGAAATTTAACAAATGCATTAGGGAACTCTCTCTACTCTTTTTGATAGGTGCCATGGGATCTTTTAAATCCACCTGAACTACCCCCATTTCAAGCAGATGGGACTGCTGTTTAATGTCTCATCTAAAGGATGATACACTCAGGAGTGCATCGCCCCCTTATGCTATACTGCAGTGTTAGCAATTAATCTTCCTGGTGCAGGAATAGAAACCATAACCTTCAGAATGAAAGGTGAGTGTGCTACCTGTTGTGAAACTGACACTGAACATCATATATATGCATCTTCATGAAAATTCTTTCCAAGTGCTGTATAATAAGTTAATACTTAGTATCTTACCATTTCATAAAGAACATGTGGTGTGACCAGGATAAGAACTACTAGCACTCAAAAAGGACAAGAAGGTATGTATTTATAATATAACTTAGATTTAGCTGTACAATTCAAACTACCACTAAAAGAAATATCTAACTAAATTATTAATCTCACAGAAAGTTCACATGTATACTTTAAACCAAATGCATTATTTAATAAATTTTGAACAAAAAATACTAAAAGCCTCTTGTCCAGGTTTTCTCTCTTATATTCAAATAAATGATTATCTATATATCACAAAAAGCCCCAGTGTTTTCGTATATTTCATGTGCATCAATGCATACTGTCTCAAGCAGCCTCATAAACAAATTTGTGTATGTGGAAGCAGATTAGACAATAGTTGTATTTTCATTTCAGAATAAACCTGCTCATCAAACAGAAAATATTACGCATCAAATTGAATTCTAGTATTTCTAAAATCACATCTGCCTGAGAAATGTCTCTTATGAATATATGCTGAAAAACATCTGTGCAAAAAAAAAAAAAAAAAAGAAAGAAAAAATCAGTTGATTTCCAAAAACATTCCAGAATCTCTGAAATAAGAATGCAATTTTCACACATGAGGGAAATACATGTAATGAAGCATTTACTCTCCTTTTCAAAATAACCACCACAATCACTTTTTATAAGCCTAGCTTATGGAGGAACCACATTCCAATGTCTTTGGTAAAAAGGAAAAGAAATATATTAGTGTTTTTTTTCATTATTAATTCATTAACTGCATTAATACAAAAATAACCTAAGGCACAAAGACTGTCTAACAAGTTATAATATATTGGGTGTATATGACATAATCAAAACCACAAAATATCGAACACCATAAGCTCGAACTTGGAATGTCGAAATGTGATATAATCGAAAGCTCAGAACAGCAAATTTTCTCCCAGAGGAAAAAAACTGCTGTTCCGAGAAACACACACACAACACAAGCACACCAAAAAAAGTAATCCACACATATACACTTAAAATCCTACTTCTAACCCTACACTAAACCGTACATACACTACTATCTATCCACTTACCTTAACCCAAACCCTAACCCTAAGGACCATAACTATCGCACACTCACCTTACCTGCTCCCTCACCCTAAGATCCATAGCTATCGCACACTCACCTTACCTGCGCCCTAACCCTAAGGTCCCTAACTATCCCATTCCCACACTCACCTTAACCCAGTCTGTTCGCACAATTACCTTAACCTGGTCCGTAATCTTCACACCACAGTGGAGAAAATAGCGAAGCAGCAGAAACAGCCCACGAAATTATTTCCCTAGGAAAGAATTTGATGTTCTGCAGCTTGCTGTTTTCAGCGTTCGCTGTTTTGGGTTCGATATTATAACATTTGACGTCTTACTACTTTGACGTTATGATATAAACCCAGTATATTCATAGCCCTGTTGTAGTTTTCAAACTGAACTGTCTATTAAATCAAATTTTCATTTAAATCTTCCATACATATTTCATAGTATTGATAAAAATTCATGACAGCTATGTTGTGCCCATCATCAGAAGGTTTAACAATTAAATTTGAATCTAATGAAATTTCTTATAATTCATTCTATTCATTTTAGGGAAGTTAAAAAATATATATTTTTTTATTCAAATGCTCTCTAAATAAAACAAATGAAATTAAATATATGCATAACCATAAATATGTTAATCAGGGTATTTTTTATATCAATTTACATTTTTCCATTGAACATCTCAGTCTCACAAGTAACTTAAAAAACTTTCATCTTTTGAAAAACTTTAGTAATTCTTGGAGCAAAAAAAGGACTTTCTAAAACAGTTTCTTAACAAAATTCCAAAGTTCATTTTGAGAAACATGCAGCCTAACTTAATTAGTCAGGGTAAACTTTACTCTTCATTAGAAGGCATCATAAATATAGTAATTTAAAAAGTGTCATAAAAATGTTTTCAGTAATAAGTTTAATAATCAACAGAATTATTTTGGAGCAAAGTTTTTCAGTAGATGAACTAAACAGTTATGAATTGCATGAATTCCAAATAAGAATGGTAGAAAAAATATGCTTGTCTTTGTTGGCATTCATTGTTGTTGTAGAATACTAGGACATCAGAATTACATTACCATTGAATAAAGTTCATTAATTTAAAATTACTGCTGAAATTCGATTACCCTGCTGTACCTATAACTTATTGTTGCTTTCAATTCTTGTACTGCTTGCTGTTTGAGATTCAACAGAAAAACAAACTTGGATGAACTTTTTGGGGAATGACGCAAATGCTCATAGAAATTTTTACCATAGTCTCATGATTGTTCTTTATATCCTTTCACATTTTTCACTTCAAATTTTCCAGGGAAATATTGTTCTGGCAGAATATTCATTAGGATCATGATACAGTTTTTAATTGCTTCAGATTCCACATCCTTTAATGCACTGAATGTACTGATTATTTTATTTTGAAACAATTGAGCCTCCTCATTCATTGTATTTTTGTACAATTTCTTTATTTCAGCAACATTATTGTTTAAATGAATAGTACAGTGTTTTATGAGTATGTAAATGTAAGCGAGTACACACTTATGAGCACATTCTTACATTTTCTCTTGAAAATGTCCTTCCCTACATCATATTACTCACATAGCAGGTATGGTGTTTAAAAGGCTTGCAAGCCTTTCAGTTGTATAATCAGTTTAATTTATTTCTATAATAGTACTTCATATTAAACATTAGCATCATTATTCAATACTTTTACAAGCATTTTCATGCTTGGTAACATATTCTGTGGCATTTGTTAATTAGTTTTCAGTCTCAAAGATTCAACAAGTTTAGTATGTCTCTCTTTTTCTCTCGCTCTCTCTCTCTCTCCCATATTCAGAAAACTTACACTTGATGAAAATTACATTTGTTGTTCTCTTCAAACAATATTGAAATAAAAGATAAATTCACATCTGCTCCAAGGTAATCATCGTTTTATTACCTTTATTTATAGTTTGAATACATTATAACAGAAACAGCTTGAATAACACAAATAAATTTAATTTCCATTGCATATGCTATTGTCATTGTGTTTCAATTCATTAATTTTCAACCGAAATAATAAAGCATTGCTTACATAACCTTTTGCACTATTTATATCATATGTTCCTATCATGTAATTCATGTATAGTATGTGAATTACTATATTCAGTACTTACTATACATTCAGAATCATAACCGTAATTCACTATCCTGTACTTATGAAACTATTTAGATTCAGCATTTGATTGTGGATTATCAAACTGTTTCATTTTGTGTCTTCTCTAATAAAAGTGCAATGTTTGCTAAAAGTTGAAATGTATTATTTCAGACTTAGATGTATATTTACTCGTGTCGGTTTCTTTGTCATATGACATTGTAATGTCATTATGCTTTTATAAAATGTTGGATGAATATTCTGTATTCATATCCAGGATATAGATTTATTTTCTTCTTTTCCTCCACTAATAAGCACTAGAACAGATCACATTAAACTTTATAATACAAGTTATCAGGACATTAAATAATACCAATGCTCTCTTTATAACACATTTATTTGACCATATTGTTCAGTAAGACTTGCATGTTATCTTGAAATACACTTAATGAATAACATTCATACATGGTGTGAAATTACTTGGCTTTAAAATTCGTATTATATCCCCAACATCTTATGTTTCAAAGTTTGATATTTAAGTAGTTTATTAGGAGTAAAAAAGCCATCAAAAGGATTTCTTCAGTCTTACAGTCTATTTCTTAAAGTGCACTTTAAAAAAGTTTATTATTCCTTGAATAAGTAACCACTCTTCCCTATTTGTTCTCTCAGATGATGTAAGCTGTAGATTTGTAAAACAGTTATTTCACCCTATTTATTTTTCTTACATTCAAATAATTATTCTTTATTCAGTCCTTTTATTAAGCCCTTTGTTGTGCAAAATGGGTAAATAGTAAAACACAATTTCTGTATTTCTAAATGCCTATGTATAAAATTTCTAGCATTTAATTATATCTAGGATCGATTATGATGTTTATATGCTGCCCATTGTTTATTTAGGATCCCAAAGAATTTTAAAAAATATATTCACATTTTTAATGTGAGTTTCATCAGGGGGAAAGCTATAGATTGTACTATGCAAAGAATATTTGGAAACACTACCATCTTTCACAATATAATCAGTTTTCAAATGAAAAGAAATATGATATTCCTTTTGTTTATAGATGTGGAACTTCAAAAAGAGGTCAGACTATGAGTGGTCAAGCTGAAGTAAAAAAAGCCTTTTAACATGATCACAGAACCTAGAGATTCAGAAAACACATTAGCCATAATGGGGTAAGACCTCATTATTAGATAATTTGCATGTTTCTAAATTGCTCAAAGACTATCACAAGTGCTGCCCTTATTGTAATCACTGCTGGAGACCCATTTTCCATGTTGGGAGAGGTAGCCCCTCATTTGCTTCCACATACACACATGGATACAGTGCCATCCCTCTTACCTATCCCTGAGATAACAGAATGTCCTTGATGTTGACTTTTATTTTTCCAGATCCATAATAAATCATGAATAATGACATTCATTCTATAATGGCAAGCAATAGAGTTCAGAAAATGCATTGTCTGGAACATCCTCTTGATCTATCAATGCTTTAAGTGGATTGAAATAATATTTGAATGACTCCCTGATGTCATCTTTCCATGATTTGCCCATAAGTCTTGAGCTCAGCCCTCATAAGTACCAGACAATTACTGTCAGTCATAATGGCAGACCTTAGAATTCATATAGCTTCATATTTTTAAGATACTTTTTTTCTTCAAAACATGTGTTCCATTAAGAGGATTTGGATATTATTCAAAAGTGTCCCTGGTATCTAGCCCCCTCCCCCATACATACACCTATACATGTATGATCATCTTTTATATATATATATATATATATATATATATATATATATATATATATATATATATATATATAGTGCTGACAAAAATATATTCTATTAACTTGGAAAGTAACTTAGTTATATTTAATTTTCCATGTTGTCTGGTAATCACTTCCATTATTGCATGGTTTACTTGTCAGTCATGTTGAGTTTAACAACAGCAGCTATAAAATTACCCCCCCCCCCCACACACACACACGTACAGACACAGCTACACATAGATACACACACATATGCAACATATGCAGTAAAGCACAGGGGGTTGTACATGCTACACTTATTATCACCTCACATGCATTGGTGTGGTAAGACATAAGACTAAAAGGGAATCAAATGAGTTCATGAAAACAAAACATATGTTATCTATTTTTTTCAGGAAATAAAGGGGGACAGCTATGAATCAATTTCTTTTCAGCTAGAATGTGAACTACACTATGCATATCCAGCAGGTGACAAGCTGTCTTTTGGAAAATGGTGCTTTGCTTTCAAATGCCAATCAGCTATAAATGGCTGCTTCCAGTTCTTGTTTCAGAAATACCTCTGGCACATATATGTTTATCCTGGACAATCAATTATCATGTCAGTCTATCAGTTAGTATTACTGCCTTGATGTAGACCTTTGAAGTCAAGCCATTGCTGTTTTTTCAGTAATAGCAAGATTCAAACTACTTGTCCGACTTCTGGCTCCTTTTTTCCTTGAAAGGTGTTAATGTTAAGGACTCAGGTTTCTTCTTAAGCCCACTAAATAGGATCCTGAATCTTCTATGAAAGACATGTCAGTTTTACTGTGCCAGATATTCTATGAGTGGTCTCTCATCAGTGTGTCTCTTACATACTATCCTCCTGTCCCCTTCGCTTGGATTCCCTTTAATCCACTTTCTGGTGTTTGTCTCTTTTTAAGTTGGAAGAGTATATATTTGTTTCCATCATTGTTAGAGTTTTTATATTAAAAAAAACTCTTTTACTTTGTGTTAACAGTTGTACAGGATGTTTATTTAGTCACTAGCTGATGGTGACATGAAATCTTAGGTAGCAGTGAAATTGTTTTTGTAATGTATGGGATGTCAAGGTACAATCGGGTGCAGAAACACACACTTCTGAGTTATAGATGGTTCTGAGAAAAAATATCTAATGTAGAAGGATAAACCCAGCTGCAAACTCACAAAGACAGCCCTTTTGTAAATAATCTGATATGAATACATATGCTCCACAGTGTCTTTGTCACAGAAAGTACATAGCATTCATAAAGTTTTATTATTTATTTTTCTGTAATTTATCAAACCTTCTATTAATGAACATGCATCTCACAAAAACAAGAAATACTTCAAATTCTCATAAGGACAACACCTTATTACAAGTAATTTTTTTTGCATCATTCTCTATGGATAATACTTCATTTCTGAACATTCCATTAACACGTGATGTTTTGTCAGAGAATAAAATAAGGATCTGAGAACTTGTCCATGTGCATTTATTGCTTCAAACCATCTGCATTAGAGTGCATTTAAGGCTGAAACTGAAAAGCATTCATATAATTTGTATTATTTATTTTTGAATTATTTATCAAATCTTCCATACGTGAACAAGTATTTCATCAGGACAACACCTCTATAAATAGTTTTCTTTCAGTTGTTGTCTGTAGATGATACTTCATTTCAGAACATCCCATTAACACATATACTCTTAAGGATATAGATCTGACATCAAATTGACCTGCCAATGAGAATTTATTGCTTCAAACTATCAGCATTTTAGAAATGAAGATTCTTATACATTTTATATTTGCATATTTGTGAAAATAACACAAAATGTGAACATGAAAATAATAAACAATGTATAACTTCTCATCTCATTTTTATGGGAAGAAGCATTTTGTTTTATTTTAAGGACTATAATCCCTTTGGACCTCAATACTTAGGCTTCTAATTAGAAACAAATAACAACTGTGCCATTATAAACAGCTATAATAGTAAACACATAATTACATATAATTACTAAACGTTAATACAGAATATTTTAAACTAATTTGCTAATTTTGTTAGGATCTAGTGTCCTCACTCCCTTGTTTATAGTTAGAAGGCCAAATTAGAAGAAATTGCAAATAAGACTACTTAATTAATGAGCGTATTCATATATTATTAATTTTTAATTTATCATTCTTTGGAACCAGCACAGGCAGGAGTTCATTTACCCTAGATCCATTACTTTAGGTAATGTCTTTTGGTTTTCTGTTTTGCAGAATGAAGTAAAGTAAGGTGGTGTTGCATTTTAGTTGCATAAAATTAACTAGCCAAATATAGCTAACACTTTGAAAATGTTTTAGATGCTAGTAAACATGACATCCTAAAAGAAAAAGTAGGTTTCGTTAGAGTCTTCTTTGTTTCCCATACAACCGATTACATAAAAGGAATGCCATTTTAAGGCATTTCAAATAGAACTGATGTAGTTGATACAGTTGCAGAAACAGAACTTTAAAATTTTCATGCAGCACAAGAATATTAAGGGATCTATGTTATTGTTTTAAATGTGTAGTGGCCCAGCTTGCAAGTCATCTAACACAGTACTTGATTTATTATGACTGTTGCTAAGTGTCCACTAGACAATGTTTTTTACTTTCATATTATGTCTGCTGGGTTCTTATACTTTATTTAAAATGTGTAATTTATTTGCAACATTTTCTTTACTGCCTTTAAATAAAGTAAGTGGTGTAATGTTTTAATATTTTGCAAACAATGTATACTGGTTTGTTGCTCTCCCCTATTCACTTATTTTTCCTCCATTTGGACTCAAAGCCCTGTCACTATACTTGGTATCCTACAGACCTTGTATGCCAGACCTGTGTCTGGCATACAAGGCATCCTCTGACTCATTACTAATTAATATATTAGACATCAGTAAGTCAAATGGTATCAGAAATACTTGCTTGGTCTAGGACTGAAAGCTCTTCTGCAAAATCTAGATAATAATTTGGAGGGACATGTATATTTCACAGATGACACTGCTGCTGCTCCTGTGGAACCGACTTTTAAGTGCAACTTAGGTCTATGGCAAGGAAACAGAAGCTTTACCATGGGACTGGCACCTGTACTACTAATGGACAGAGGCAGCTCCTAAATGCTTTATTCCATGCATGGGCCCCCTCAAATTATCTATGGTATGATGGCAATTATGATTATTAGGAGTAATATATAAATATTGACCATGTGATGGATAAGGCCAGTCTATAACCAAGTGGGATAGGTTATTGCATGCACAAAAAGAGAAAATAGATAGGCTTAAAACGGTCCGTAAAAGCAGCTAGCCTAGTACTTACTTACAAACATATGAACCTTTTAAACACTGGTTCCATAACATGTTGAAAAAAAAAAAAGAATAAACAAATCTCATTAGAAAGAAAAGAAATGTAGAATCACAGTAGATCATGACTTCAGATATGTACTTTGTCTATAGAAAATCAAAACGGATGAAAGCTAATTCATTTTGATACTTCCAGCCAAAGGATCAAACAGCAAATAAATAATTGTAAAGTGTTTAAATAATCCACCTTTTTAGAGGGAGGAGTATCCTCATCCCTCCTAAAAACAAAGCCACAGACAATTGAGGTTTATGCTCTAAACTGACTTATCCTACTGCTTTCTAGGGGTGTGCTGCCTCCCAGTTCATGGAAGGCATGTATATACTGGCAGTCTCTACAGTTCCCACCATCAGGTCATTGGAGCAGCTTCAGAGGTCCACCTGCTCTCCCTCACTTTCTAAAAGAGGGTAGTCACTGTGTTACCTTCCCAATGTTTTCAATTCCCCCATTTCTTTTCTAGGTCACTCAGGTCACTCCAACTTCTGAACAAGGAATTGTGAGTTGTTTACAAAGCTGCAGATTGCCAGTAGAAAGATTCATGAACGGTCATGGTTAGGAAGTCACTCTGTGACAAGGGACTGACAAAACTGGCAGAGCAGTCTGCCACATGATCCAGTCATAAGGGCCTTAGTATTAACAGTAATTTTATGCTGTTTATGAGTCTAGTTTGTTGGTTTATAATGATTTTTCATTACTAGCGTATTGATGTATTATATTATTAAACTGGTCTCAGAGACTCGTCTTATTTGGTATTTTGTGGGAGGGGGATTTATTTGAGACAGAAAGTGCACTATTACACACTTACCATCTCTCTCGGTGGAACAGCTAGTTTAAATTTAGTGCATGAGTGTGGAATGTGTTCACATCCCCATTGGTGTGTGTGAATGTAACAAATGCATGGTCCTTTTTAAAGGAGAAGAAGCTGCCACCGCAGATGTAAACACATTCTGCACTCGCAGGCAGAATTTTTATTTTTATTTATTTATTTTTTTTAATTCTTAATCTTTAAAGCCTCCTGGCCAGAATGGGACTCCCAGGAATGGAGCCTTAGGCGACTCCCTATATCACCTAGTGCTGGATCCAGCTCTGATCATGGTGCTATAAAAGTTTATACTGGTAAAATTAAATCTAAACCAGTGCACAGAAAATTATAACAGACTGTATAAAAGCAAAATAGTCCCTGTGTAAAAGTAACTGAAGTGATGTGTTCAGTGGAAAGACAGCAGAAAGAATGGGACAAGTATTAAAAAGGAATTTTTTCAAATGAAAACAGTAAAAAAAAAAAGTTTAAGTTTAGGATCTAAGCACACAATGTCAAGAGGGTATATTTGCATAACTTAGATAAAAAAGATGAGAGATAAAATTGCAAAAAATGGAAATTAGGTTGAATTATATCTTTGAAAACTGAAACAAACTCTACAAACAAATTAGACGTGGGACAAGATCAGGAAATGTTTAAAGAAAATGTAAATAGAAATACTGAGCACAGTAGGAAACCGTTAACAGACATATAAGGTGATAGAAGTGAAGTCATACAAATTGATAAACAGTGTTTAGATTTTAAAATTTACTCAGAAACATGTCATATTGTAAATATAGCTATAGACTCTTGTGTAAAACAATTTTGCTCCACAAATAGGGTGATAATATGTTTTGTAACATGCAGGTAACTTCAGATACTGAAAATAGATGAGATTGTACTGAAAAAGTACTATGCAAACTGGGCACAAACAAATGACAGGGAGGACAACTAATTAGTATTAACAGCCTGAGAACTCTTCAGCATTAACATATAATGCCATTATAGCTGTCTTTTTCTAAGTCATGTAAGTTCAAGGAGATTCTGCACAATTGTAAACATGCACTTGTTAATCCCATTGCTAAGGGAAATGAGAATAGGGCTAACCCAGAGTTATACCGATATAGAATCGTACATTTACTTTATCATTGGGGAAACGTGATGGAGAAAGTTACTTTGTATAAATTACAATCAGTACTGGGAATGATGGAACTTGAAACCGTATATCAGCAAGCATGCATTGATAATACTGTTATAACTAATTGTAACTTGATAATCCATAATAATATAACATGTATAAATGAAACATTGTGTTATGATGTAATTTATACAGACTTATCTTCATCCTTGCATTAGGTCATACACAAACCACTGATCAATAAAGCAGAATGACTGGATATTAATGTAATATTGAAAAGATATATCTGCGTTGCTTGCAAATAGGGGAAAGTAATTATCATAACACAACTGGATAGGTGAAATCCAAGGCTACACTGAGAGTGTGAAAAAGGACTTTCTCCTAGGCTAGGTATTTTATAGTTAGTATGCAGATGACTTTTAATGGCTAAACTGATTACCTTTCATTGTAAACAGGACATGTATGCAAAATAGTTTGAGAAAATTCACTATTTGGGCACAGTAGAGTAATATGCTAATGACTGCATGACAAACTAAGTGCATGAGATTTGAGAGACATAGATCAAAGAGTGAAGATTTAATACAGCATGCAATGATTGATACAGTAGATTCATTTATGGACCTGTATATATGAATAGACCCATCACTGAGGTGTTTCTGATAATATCAGCCAATTGGTTAAAGATAGCTATTAAACCATATGCTGTGTAAAAGGATTTATAAAGTCTAGGAAATAAAAAAAGATATATAGCCAAATTCAATAAAGCCTCCATGGACTGTTTACATTGTGTGCGAGTCGCGGCATGAAATACACATGGTAGTGCATTGCTTTGGATTCAATAAGTGGTTCTACATGGTGTGCAGAGCCATGCACCATCACGCAAACAAGGTGAACACCGTGGAATACAAATTACTGCATAAGCAGCTGAAACTAATCCAAGATGGAGGAGATATTCAACAAGCTATAAAGCAACCATGTAGACTCAGTGCTGGTTTTCCCTGTGAAAACCTATTGCAATACAGCCACAGAAAAGAGTCGATACAGAAACAACGTTAGGGGCTGCTGTTGTTTTAATTCATGTGTATGTGCAACAGGCTGAGGTCTATGCTGCTGCTGCTAATAGACCAATGCCAAGAAGGAGAATAGTTTTGAGACCTTGGGTAACTTATCACAATCTATATGATGTGGAAATTGTAGAACACTACAGGGGGGGGGGGTAGAGACACACTACAGGAACTCTGCAACCTCTGTCATCCTCAACTCAGAGTCAGGGCAAACTGAGGGGAACCCATCCTAATGGAGACAAAAGTATGTGCAGCACTTAGACTTTTAGCTAAAGATACTTTCAAAGACCAACAGGGGACATGCTGAGGGTGTCATAGACATCAGCATCCAGGATCCCCAATCAATTCCTGAATGCTATGCTACAACATGCTAGTGACCACATATATTTTCCCCATACTCCTGAGGATAGGGCCAGAAATACTGGGTACTATAGACTGTACACATGTAAAAATGAAGTCACCACCCAGGGAACAGGGAAGGCTTTACATAACTAGAAAGAACTTCCACTCTATTAACTGCCAAGTAGAGTGTAACACCAAGGAAATCATCTTGAATGTGTGTCTTGGCAATCCAGGCAGTTACCATGACTCACATATCTGGCACACCTCCCAACTGTATCACATGTTCACTAGAGGGGATTTCCCACAGGGTCATTTACTGGGGGATGCAGGTTATGTACTGGAACATTGACTGATTACACCCATCATAAATGCACACACCTGCTGAAGAATGCCATGATTCTCACACTCAAACCAGAAGTATCATAGAGCATGTGTTTTGGGCTGCTGAAATTGTAGTTCTGGTGCCTAGATACATCTGAGGGAGCCTTGCAGTACAGTCCATGGACATGTACTGAAATAGTCACAGTGTGTGCCATGTTACAGAACATCATCTTAAGAAAACAGCTTCAGTACGGTCAACAATGGGAAGGGGCACACATCTCACTACCAATGGCAAGGTCAACACAGCCATATGCAGGTGAAGAGTCATGTGGGAAACAGCAGCTGCTGTGGGTGGAGTCAGATGTAGGCATCCTCAATGTGCCCTCACATTGGCTGAGAGACAACACATAACACACTCATTCACAATCTAAGGGCCTACAACCTTCCTTCTCTGCACATGCATATAGCAACATTGATGCCAGGCAACTCTCACAACCTCTATCTACACATGTATTGGCTGTGTACTGCTTGCATCAGACAAAGTCAGCCCTGAACTAAAACTGTTGCAAATGCTGGATTTACAAGGTAAGTGTTGAACATGGAGTGCATTGTGCAATAATATGAATGACTGACACATCTTTGCATGTTGGTGCCTGGTAGTGTAAGCAAGTAAAATGTAGGAGATTTGTACAGAAATGACCTTAGCATGTAACAACAGAGACTTACTTGACATATACGTGTCCATTATTAAGTAGTAGGTCTCAAGCATCAAAGGTTCACACAGTCATACCTCTCAAAAGTAGTGATGCTCACTGCATGCCCTTAGATTAGCACCATGTTTCTACTGAAAAATCATTAAAGAGAGAAGTTAGGAAGTAATGCTACACATTTCAGATTCAGACTTCACAACCTCACAAGGTTATTAACAATAAAGATGGAAGAAGTCTGATGCTATCAACTGTCTAACTTCCAAAGACTGGTATAAGTCGAAGGTACAATTACTAATTCAACATCCCAAATGCAGATATACTAAGTACTATGTCAGCTATGCACACTGAGCATGAGACACAAAACTTATGTTTCCCTGAATCCAAAAGATACAAAAGAGGCACATGGCACAGTTATCATCACTTGCACATGGTGTTGGGGGGGGGGGCAGGAAGCCTAGGCTGACATAAAAGGTCAGTGTGTATGTGTGTGTGTGTGTGTGTGTGTGTGTGTGTGTGTGTGTGTGTGTGTGTGTGTGTGTGTGTCTATGTAAGAAAGAGAAGCAGGCAGACATTTGGAAAAAGCAACAAATGGCCAGTGAGACAAAATGATGTTTAAGCTTCACAGCTAAACCATGTAACTGTTGTGTGTGCATCTGTATGGGTCCTCCAGGTGAAATTGTCATGTGAGTATTTGCATGAACACAACCAACTCTGTGCTAACTCTATGTTTTGGTATGTTGGACAGGTGTGAGTTATGCATGGTAGAGGTGGCAGTTTATTGTTGTCATAAATGGCCATGAGAACTAGCTCTGCCAGGAGATGTACTGGAACATTCACACCCTTGGTCAGATGCACTGCTGCTACCTGAATGTGACTGATGTCTGCTGGATGAGTTCCCCTCATGAGGATGTCCAGGACCATGAGCCCATGGTCTGCCACATCTGGGTGTGGACAGCTCATCCAGTGATGGAGCAGTGGAAGCACAGCCACTATGGGAGCATGACTGGGCATGGCCACATTGGCTAACAGCAGATGACATTGCTGACCTATGCCCATGAGGATGGCATCCCCCACCCAGCAGACATGGCATCACAGACACTGCTCATTCCAATGTGTCATTCATCCAATCCATTGAGTCAGGAACATGGTGGAGGCAGTCATGCATGCCAGCCTGTGCTACATCTACAACCCTAAGCATTTCTCTGGAGGATCTATGAGAATGTACTTGTGCCTCCATGATGACCCTAAACATATGTTGAGAGGAACATGAAGCAACACCTGGATCAGGTGGAAGATGGACAGCAGGTCACCTCCGAGCACCCCTAACAACCCTCCTGCATTGCACCTCACCCACACTTTGGCTATGACCAGAGTCAACAGGCACTGAAGCTGCAGTAATCACAATTCCCTGATCAATTGTCCTGCTATTCCCCCATCCAATATCTGAGGGTTCACAGGAATGAGTAGGAATAGGCCTACTGGCTGTGTCTGAAGAAATTTCAAGGGATGGCTGTATGTAAACCTCGCTGTCAGATTCCACCGCTGCCTCCCCTGACTCTGCCTCTGTTTGGCCACCATCATCATCAGAGTCTGCTGATACTCTGACATCAAGTGGTAGAAGTCCCACACTTCCACTGTCAGGATCACCTGTGATAATAAACAATAAACACAGGAACAATTAATACCTAGACTACTATAGTCCAATATATGCTAACAACATAACAGTGGTGCCACTTTTAGACAGTAGATCAATACATACAACAGTCCTGATATCAACATCAAACACTAAAATAGTTTTTCCAATTGCTCATCAGTACTGACATAAAAATGTTTGGCTCACTATATACAGATGATGGTATGCTCCATATGCTGGATGGTCCTAGAAGAAGTTAAGCAGTAGCTAAAGGCAGCATCATCACAATTAACAGTTACACAGGGGGCTAATACTTTTTCCCCTTTATATGTCCATTAACTATACTTTCAACAAGAACTTGGATGATATGTCAAAAATAAGCCGACATGTTATTTATCAGACTGTGTTAACTGTAGCAGTCATCAATCTCCCAAAACAAATTCCAGTGAAACAGAACTAACATATTGATTTAAGTTTTTTTAATATACAACAGTGTTTAACAATTCAGTTAAAAAGCCTACCTGGAACCTTTTCCTAGGACAGGCTTGCTGTCCCTCAAACATTATAACCAATGTCAAGGACATGCTGCTCTGCACTTTCCTGGGAGCTGTCTGGATCCCGAACAGTGGACAAGAACTCTTTATTTGCTGTTAGTGATGTCTCTGTAACACCCCCCCAGTACCCATCTGATCATGGGCCACTGCAGCTGCACTCCTCTGTGCAGATGAAATCATATTAGTGACCCTATGGTGCACTTGATCATATGCCCTGCTGTTGCTGCCTACTGTAATAATGTCTGAAACTATATGTTGCCAAATTTGAATTCTACCTGGCATATCTCCATGTCCCCTCTCAAGCAGGGAGGCACCATTTTGCCTAAAAGTTTCCACAATTACCTGATTTCCAGGGTCAGTGAAGAGTGTTTTACGGGGATTAAGATGCCTGGGTGCCATAGTCCTAGGTGTCTTAAAAGACAACAGAAGGATAATACACATAACTATCACATAGCTACAAAATAATTCCCAGATAATACAGAAAAGGTAGTATTACAGTATTACCCACGTGAGAAACATAAAACAGTCTAGAGATATGAAATATGAACAAAAGGCTGGATGAAAAAAAGAAAGTAATAATAGTAACATATCCTTGCTTGTGTCATAAAAGAAATGCAGCTTCATTCCCCACTCCCACAAGAAAAGGCAAATGACACATTTTGCTACAAAACGTCTTTGAAATGCTAAAAGTGCCATCGTATGAGCTGTCCCTGAAATGTGTCTACAGATTTAACATAGAACATTCCATTTTAAGGTATTGCTAATCATGTATACCCATGAAATGCTCTGAAAACATGCCCATGGCATCAGTACATGTCTAACTAAAGCATACAGATAAAAGTGTAGCTGTTGCTAATAATATATATATATATATATATATATATATATATATATATATATATATATATATATATATATATATATATATATATATATATATATATATAACTATTAAACAAATTTTGTATTACATTTCAGCATATGCAGTATATAGCTGATAAAATGTAAGCATACCTTCTCAAGTTCAGTAATCTTCTCTGCAGATATATCCCAAAGTAATATCCTCTTTTCTGTGTTCTCCACATAAACAAGTCTCCTCAATTTCTGTTTCCCTAGTTACACAGTTGACTTTTTATGGTGTAGATTCAGAGCTGTCAGCACTGTGAAGATGCAAATGAGGTGGGAACACTAGCTGAATCCCAAATACTTGGATCCATGTAAACATAGTGCAGGCACTCCCTCAGTGTTTGTCTTTAAGGGATTGCAACTGTGAATGATTACTGGTAGGGAGAAGGAGAACACAACAGCAATGCAGACTGCTCTACATCTAGTAGTAATGTCAGGTTAGCTTAAAAAGTGTTAGATGTGATTTTGTCAAGGTTGGAAATGTAAGTAAGCAGCACACAATTCACAAGTTCTGGTCATTAACATCCAACCCCCACTTCATTTGTTGTCAACTGCATATTATATTATTGCCATTTAATATTGTCTTGCATTTTAAGGACAATGATATAGAATGGTTTACAGATTGCATGTCTGGTCACATAAGAAAAGAATGAGCAACAAACATAGCGAGGCAAGCCAGAGCTGCATATTTGCAAGAAATACTCAAAACTGATTGTTTGATCAGTCAGAGTGCTACATCCAAAAATAATAAATCTGCAAATAACTGTTATATGGTTTCATATTAATGCAGATGATGTTACAGTTGGTTGTATGCAAAATTAATTCAGTTCTTTGCTGCAAAGGTGTTTGTGTGACAAAGAGGAATAAGACACCCTTACTGTGTTCTGAAGGTACTTGGAGTGAGAGTTCAAATCCAGAGCTATGTAGAAATATTTAATTTGTACTAACATTTTGTAGTGTGTATGTCATAGATTGCGTTTCCTCATTTCAAATACTTTTCCCTTCTTTTTCCTTTTTTTTGACAATGTTTATATGATGTGTTGCTTAGTATAAACATGGGAAATGGAAACAAAATAATGTCAGGTTTGGCTGTGATCATCTCATTTACACAAAGCATGGCAGTGTGCAAACTGGACTATTGTCCTACCAGAAAGCAGAACACCTTCAGAACACCTGCAAACAAGGCATCTGTAAAAGGCCAAAAGGTCAAAAACAATACCTGTTGCAATTTTTCTTTTCCACCGCACAACTTTGCTTATCAGCAGTGCATGGTGTTGCACAGCAGTTATCAAGATTCCACAACACCTACAGACCAGACTCAGACAGCCAAGAATTAAAACTGGATGCATTCAAATTAATTCTGTTGGGCAACGTGCAAACACGCTAAATGGTGTTGCACAGAAATTAACACAGAGACCTTAAGAAGTATTAGAAAATTAGGGAATATTATGTAACTTGTCCTGTGTCAGCAGGTGCAAGCTTAGGGCTGGAGTACAGATGGTCCTGGGTTCTACTACAGGTCGTGCAACTTATTTTTACTGTTGATACAGTGTAGTTTATAGAAATTAACTGAAAAAAGAGACAATTCTTCTGGAAACAGGTGTAAGTGTATGCTACCATACATATGGTCTTGGGTTCTAATACAACATATTCCACACACTTTTACTGTTGTTCCATTTCCCATAATATTCACTCTCTCTTATCAAACTTTAGATAGTGAAGCTGACTTGAATTATATGCATGAGGGATGAGACACTATTATTGTGTTTTCAGATGTATGACTTGGGGTATACTGTCTACTATACTTCTGTAAGCCTAATTCTGCTATCTGTACTTGCATGGCATTCAGAATTGCATAAGATACATATACAACTGGATTTACATCCAATACCCTTGTCAGGCCACACACATACATGTGTGACAATTCAAACTGTATTTAAGTATAATTACTGACTATGTCTGAGCTGCACTTCTTTCAGGCAAAGATGGAAAATCAATGCTGTGAAAAAATCTTTTGTCCCTTATGCCTAGGTTTGAATGCCACAATGTAACATCAATTTTCCTTAGGGTATAAAATCAAAAACAAACGTGTAAGGTCACATTTACGCCCCCAGTGCATGTCTGCAAACTTAACTCACCTCACCTAACAGTTACCTTCTAATTTCCAATATATATTTCCAGGCTACATCAGTAGACACCCCTAAAACTAAGGCCAAGTGCCAGATTAACCTTTCAATTTCAAAAATTGATTTCCTCCCTGCTTTGCACTGTTATGCTCTACTTAACAACAAGCAAACATAGTTCACATCATTGTTTGGGTTTGTGTACTACCAGCTGAAATTGATGGGAAAGCTTCAGTTTTCATTGCACTAGTTCAGCTGGTAGACATGGCTGGCATAAGAGCGGAAGGTGCTAAGTTTAGGGCAAAAAGGTGGGGCAGCCAGGAGTCCAGGATAATTATTGGACTCCTGGTAAAGCCCCACAGCCAAAGGATTCAGCAGGGGAACTATTCTGGCTCCCAGTACAAGACTGAGGCATGGAATAGTGTGACCCAGGCTGTATCCAGTAACGCTGTTATCCCACACACTGGAGAGCAGAGTAGGCATCATTTTATTTCCCTACATAGGCAAAAAAGGATACCCTCAACTGGTGGTTTCATGAGTTTGAGACTGCAGACATCTCATAGGTTCATAGGTTCATAGGTTCATACTAGGCTATCTGCCCGAGGGCATTTACAAGCCTAGCCCATCGTTTTGTGGCTTACGCCACCCCTTTAGTATGGGGAACTATACCCATTATTTTGCTGTGCCTCTGTCGAGCAGTGACACTGAGGTAATCCCTGGGGTATATCTGCAATCTCCCATCCATTGGTCAAGATTTCTCTTGAACAAGGCCAGCAAGGTGCTCTGCCTCACATGTACCGGGATTTTGTTCCACAGCATAGGGAGTCTTTGGGTGATGAATCTATCCCTCCAGCACGTCCTATTAATAGCCGTGTCAAGGTTTAAGTCTCCCGCCCTTGTGGCTCTGATGGATCTAGATTTTTTGAGGTGAAGCATATTCATCAAATCTGGGTTTGACATGGCCTTGTATGTTAGGCAAAGGTCACCTCTGAGCAAGCGGTGGCGACTGAATAGAGCTGGAGTTCTTTCAGTCGGGCAGCATAGGACAGATTTTTGAGACCCTTTATCCTTTTGGTGAGGAACTTTTGTGGCCTCTCCAGCTGCTGCAAGTGTCGGGTCAGATACATTCCAAATGGGGCATTGTACTCAATCATTGGTCTGATGAGTGATAAGTAAAGGGAGACTATGACCTCCCTTGATCTAGAAGAGAATCCCTTCATGATAAGGTGGGCAATGTAGAAGGTCTTCCTAACTACTTTAGCTACATGGGTGTCGAATGACAGACTACTATCAACCTGGGTCCCCAGGTCCCTGATAACTTCTCTGTGCTCAGTGGATTGCCACCTATTTGGTAGCTAGGGGTAACCTTGTTTTTCCCGAAGGGTATGACTATGCATTTTTTGGCATTTAACTTTAGGCCGTGGCTCTGGCACCAGTTATCCATTTCTGTGAGACCCTTCTGAAGGATATCTGTGTCAGATGTGTTTTCTACTATGGCCCAGTTTGCAGTCATCTGCAAACTTTGTCAGCCATAACCCTCCTGTGTTTGCTTGTACTTCGGAAAAGTAGATGCCAAACAAGAGTGGGCCCAGGACTGAGCCCTGTGGGACACCACTTGTGACAGGCTTTGAGTCTGACATGGCGCCAGCAACTCTGACCCTGTGGGTTCTGTCACTCAGCCAGTTTGCAACCCATCTTGTGATGTATGGGTTGACATTTAAGCTGATGAGTTTTTCAATGATACCCGAGTGGGGTATTGTATCGAAGGCCTTAGCCAGATCGAGGTAGGCTGTATGGACTGCCTTTCCTCATCAATGGCTTTGGTGACTGTTTGAAAAAGTCAACCAAGTTTAAAAGGCATGATCTGCCTTTGACAAAGCCAAACTGGGTTGGATCCAAAGTCTGCAAATTCCTATGTCTTTATTTATGAGGTCCATTATGATCCTCTCCATGGCTTTGCAGATGAGGCTTGTCAAGCTAATGGGCCGGTAATTTCCAGGGTCGGTGGGGGCACCGCCTTTGTGAAGTGGTACCACAGTTGCAGTGCGCCACTCCTGGAGTGCGTATCCAGAGGTAAGACTTTGATTAAACAGCTGTCCTAGCTGTGGGTTTAATTCCTCATTGAGTTCATGGAGCACACAGCCGGGGACACCATCAGGTCCCATGGATGCTGTGTTTTTTGCTTTGGAGAGAGCAGTTCTCACTTGGGCGCTGGAGATGTTTGGGGGGCTGCAATCATTTGGTATAGATATCTCTCCTTTTGGGGGGAATGGGGGGGAGAAGTTTGCACAGAACCTGTCAGCCAGTATGTTGGCAATGTCTGTAGGATCAGTAATCTTCACATCATTTTGAACTAGCTCTGAGCATATCTGGGAGTTTCCTCCCAGGTTTCTAACATAGCTAAAGAAGGCCTTATGATTGTCCTTTGAGTCTTTAGCTATTTTTCTCTCGAAATTTGCTTTGGATGATTTTATGAGAGCTCTTAGTTTTTTACTTATAGTGATCAAGGGTGTCTTACCTTTTAAGGATTTTGCTTTATCTTGTAGTAGCTTCCTCCTTTTGTTGTAGAGTTTGTTTATGGTTGGGGTCCACCAGACTGGACGCTTGCCTTTGGTACAAAGAGTCTTTGTTTTGCTTGGGATTGCCTTATCCATGCAGTCCTGCAGGTGCTGGTAGAAGGCATTTGTAAGTGATTCAGCGGCTTGAGTACTGTTTTCCGCTCGGGGCCTTAAAGGAGACCACACTAGTCTTTAGAAGTGTGAAGTCGGCTTTTGAGAAGTTCTTTACTGTGGTCCTTTTTATTTCAGGTGGGGGTGGGATGAGGACCTCCAGCGAGATTAGTTTGTGGTCTGATCTCACCAGTGAGGGGTACACCTCCGGTGTTGAACATTGTGCTCCCATGTTCGTGATGAGATCAAGTATGTTATCTCCTCTTGTGGGGATGGTGACTAGTTGTTCCATGGCATTTGAGTTTATGAATTCCAGGAACTTTTGGGCTAGGGTGTTTGGGCTTGAGTAGTGTTCCCAGTCTATATTAGGGTAATTGAAGTCACCTAGTATGATGGTGTTTGGTGATACATTTATCCCCTCTAGTGTTTTTAGGAAGGCCATGTGAGGTTCCTGAGTTTGTGAGGGTGGCCTGTAACATGCTACAATTTGCAGAGCAGTCTTGCCTATGGTTAATTGCACCAGGATGGTCTCCGATGCATCGTGCGTTGCCACCAGTCTTGAGGTGTGGGTGTCCTTGATGAATATGGATACCCCCCCCTCCTTTCTTGGTATTGTCCGGATTTTGGGGCCGGAACGCATGATATGAGGTAAAACCTGATAGCGCTGGGGTGCTCTCAGGAGCCTTGAACCAGGTTTCTGTCACAGCACAGACAACGATGTTCTCCATACTGAGAAGGGCCTCGAGTGCGTGCATTTTGAGATTTAGACTTCTGGCATTGAGCAGCATTACCCTTAGTTTTTCCTTTTTTGTGTTCTAGGGTGGTAGGTTTAGAATTTGAGCCTTGCCTAAAAAGGCACTATGGGGGTGGCAAGAGCCTTTGCCAATATCCGGAATCCCAGGGTGACAGGTGCAAGCCGTCCCTTGCGAAGCAGTGTGGCTTGTCCAGCATGTCATCCCAGGCAGACAGACACTGGATCCCCTTTGAATGACACCAGTGTTTAAGCCAATTGTTAAAGCTGATCATCTTATCTCTGTATTGTGGCATCATTCTTGGTGAAGGTAGGATACTGCTCATGGTCAGGGTCATACCTGCCTGGGCTACATAATCAGAGAGCTCCTCAATGTCTCTTTTCATGTAATCCAAGGAGGTACGTCTCAGGTCGTTTACACCAGCGTGGACAATGACTGAGTCATATTTGTACCTGCTGTTGAGAGACCTGAGTGCTTGCGTTATGTGGCGGATTCTAGCGCCCGACAGGCAGCTTACTGTGACCTTCTCCTTACTCAGTCTGGTGAGTGGGACGTCAGTGTGTCTGACTATGGAGTCACCAATGACTAGTGTGTCTGGCATTGTGTTTGGCCTTAAGGGCTGTGACTGTTTGACACTCTGACTGTGAGGTTTATGTGTTGCAGGTGTTGTGTTCTGAGGTGGTGGTTGTTTGGGTGTCTGCTTTGGTGGCCTCTGCTGTTTTGGTAGATTTTTGATCAGAGCCTACGAGTATGTCTTTGTGTGTTTATGTGTATGATTTGAGGTTGTAATGGTACTATGTGAGACTGGGTCTATAGTGTGTGTGGTAACCTTCTCCTCCTGACTGGTCTTGCCAGTCCTATGTTGAGAGAGCTCAGCCTCCAGTTTGGCCGTATAGTTGCATCTCTCGCATGTATTTGTGTTTTGTGGGAGGAGGAGAGGGTTGTCTGTGTACATGAGGCAATTGTAACATTGCCTCAATATTCCCAGGTTCAGCAGCTGAGCAGGAGAGGACACTAGCAACTGATCCCTCGACATGCTAGAAGGAATAGACAAAAAAAACTTTAAAAAGATTCCGGGGGACGTGGGTGACCGAGAAATGGGGGGTTGCCTTTTTGGGGTACTATGACAAGAGTGCCATATCAAGGTAATAAGTACTGTAGGAGCAAGTGCTACGTTTAACAGATAGAGAATAGTCTACTTGGAGTCAAGTAGAGATGATCTTTTTAATTATAGGATACGCTGATTAGATCAGTAGTATAGTTCGAGGAAGGTAGTTTTAAGGGAAAATTTGAAGAGTGGACTTTAGGTAGCCCGAATAGTTTAAACCTGCTTAACCAGCGTGCTTTATAGCAGGGGGCTGGAAAACACAGGAAATTACCCAAAATGGCCAATAAACTACAAGTTACTGCCTTAAACCACTCCTCTGAGGACAAATGAAGGAGTTATGGAAATGACCCCTAGTGGCCAATAAAACTACAGTTTCAAGTCAGTAACCACCTCTACGGGGGGCAGGGAAGCTGCTCAATGTTAGTCACTGCCACTGATGAACACAGAGACCCTCCTTCAGCCCAAGCAAAAATGGCCTCACAGAAACTTTCAAACAGTTCAGGAACAGCAAGCCTGTAACTGAACTTTTTTAACTCTCAGAAAAGTGGGAAAAAGCAAGATTTTTTTTTTTTGTTTTTACAGAGATAGCAGAGGTTCACAAGTAATATCAAGTTATAACAGTGCAGTAAATGACCCCACACAAGAGTGCTAGGTCAAGGACAGAAAATATGCAAGTTTTAAGAAACCAACGATTTAAAATTAAGTGCAAACAGGAAATTCAGCAAACAGCTTTTGGTTGTGCTCTAAATACAGCTACTAATACAGAAATCAAGTTTAACAAGCCAGAAAATGCTCAAGCTAGGCAGCTATGCAGAAAAACTTAGCAAATAAACAGAGAAAAAATACTTAAAATCTCAAAAGTGGCTCCCTTCTTCTCTCAGCGTTTTTTCCTCTTGGAGGGTGCTTCACCAACAGCCAACAAGCCTGAAAAGACGCTCAAACCATGAGGCAACTAGGTTTTAAGAGAGGAAGATGAAGGAGTTATGGAAATTACCCCTAGTGGCCAATAAAACTACAGTTTCAAGTCAGTAACCACCTCTACGGGGCAGGGAAGCTGCTCAATGTTAGTCACTGCCACTGATGAACACAGAGACCCTCCTTCAGCCCAAGCAAAAATGGCCTCACAGAAACTTTCAAACAGTTCAGGAACAGCAAGCCTGTAACTGAACTTTAACTCTCAGAAAAGTGGGAAAAAAGCAAGATTTTTTTTTTATGTTTTTTACAGAGATAGCAGAGGTTCACAAGTAATATCAAGTTATAACAATGCAGTAAATGACCCCACACAAGAGTGCTAGGTCAAGGACAGAAAATATGCAAGTTTTAAGAAAAAAACAATTTAAAATTAAGTGCAAACAGGAAATTCAGCAAACAGCTTTTGGTTGGGCTCTAAATACAGCTACTAATACAGAAATCAAGTTTAACAAGCCAGAAAATGCTCAAGCTAGGCAGCTATGCAGAAAAACTTAGCAAATAAACAGAGAAAAATACTTAAAATCTCAAAAGTGGCTCCCTTCTTCTCTCAGCGTTTTTTCCTCTTGGAGGGTGCTTCACCAACAGCCAACAAGCCTGAAAAGATGCTCAAACCACGAGGCAACTAGGTTTTAAGAGAGGAAGATGAAGGAGTTATGGAAATGACACCTAGTGGCCAATAAAACTACAGTTTCAAGTCAGTAACCACCTCTACGGGGGCATGGAAGCTGCTCAATGTTAGTCACTGCCACTGATGAACACAGAGGCCCTCCTTCAGCCCAAGCAAAAATGGCCTCACAGAAACTTTCAAACAGTTCAGGAACAGCAAGCCTGTAACTGAACTTTTAACTCTCAGAAAAGTGGGAAAAAACAAGATTTTTTTTGTTTTGTTTTTACAGAGATAGCAGAGGTTCACAAGTAATATCAAGTTATAACAGTGCAGTAAATGACCCCACACAAGAGTGCTAGGTCAAGGACAGAAAATATGCAAGTTTTAAGAAAAAACGATTTAAAATTAAGTGCAAACAGGAAATTCAGCAAACAGCTTTTGGTTCTGCTCTAAATACAGCTACTAATACAGAAATCAAGTTTAACAAGCCAGAAAATGCTCAAGCTAGGCAGCTATGCAGAAAAACTTAGCAAATAAACAGAGATACTTAAAATCTCAAAAGTGGCTCCCTTCTTCTCTCAGTGTTTTTTCCTCTTGGAGGGTGCTTCACCAAAAGCCAACAAGCCTGAAAAGACGCTCAAACCACGAGGCAACTAGGTTTTAAGAGAGGAAGATGAAGGAGTTATGGAAATGACTCTAGTGGCCAATAAAACTACAGTTTCAAGTCAGTAACCACCTCTACGGGGGCAGGGAAGCTGCTCAATGTTAGTCACTGCCACTGATGAACACAGAGACCCTCCTTCAGCCCAAGCAAAAATGGCCTCACAGAAACTTTCAAACAGTTCAGGAACAGCAAGCCTGTAACTGAACTTTTTTAACTCTCAGAAAAGTGGGAAAAAAGCAAGATTTTTTTTTGTTTTGTTTTTACAGAGATAGCAGAGGTTCACAAGTAATATCAAGTTATAACAGTGCAGTAAATGACCCCACACAAGAGTGCTAGGTCAAGGACAGAAAATATGCAAGTTTTAAGAAAAAACGATTTAAAATTAAGTGCAAACAGGAAATTCAGCAAACAGCTTTTGGTTGTGCTCTAAATACAGCTACTAATACAGAAATCAAGTTTAACAAGCCAGAAAATGCTCAAGCTAGGCAGCTATGCAGAAAAACTTAGCAAATAAACAGAGAAAAATACTTAAAATCTCAAAAGTGGCTCCTTCTTCTCTCAGCGTTTTTTCCTCTTGGAGGGTGCTTCACCAACAGCCAACAAGCCTGAAAAGACGCTCAAACCATGAGGCAACTATGTTTTAAGAGAGGAAGATGAAGGAGTTATGGAAATGACCCCTAGTGGCCAATAAAACTACAGTTTCAAGTCAGTAACCACCTCTCCGCGGGCAGGAAGCTGCTCAATGTTAGTCACTGCCACTGATGAACACAGAGACCCTCCTTCAGCCCAAGCAAAAATGGCCTCACAGAAACTTTCAAACAGTTCAGGAACAGCAAGCCTGTAACTGAACTTTTTTAACTCTCAGAAAAGTGGGAAAAAAGCAAGATTTTTTTTTTTGTTTTGTACAGAGATAGCAGAGGTTCACAAGTAATATCAAGTTATAACAATGCAGTAAATGACCCCACACAAGAGTGCTAGGTCAAGGACAGAAAATATGCAAGTTTTAAGAAAAAAACAATTTAAAATTAAGTGCAAACAGGAAATTCAGCAAACAGCTTTTGGTTGGGCTCTAAATACAGCTACTAATACAGAAATCAAGTTTAACAAGCCAGAAAATGCTCAAGCTAGGCAGCTATGCAGAAAAACTTAGCAAATAAACAGAGAAAAAATACTTAAAATCTCAAAAGTGGCTCCCTTCTTCTCTCAGCGTTTTTCCTCTTGGAGGGTGCTTCACCAACAGCCAACAAGCCTGAAAAGATGCTCAAACCACGAGGCAACTAGGTTTTAAGAGAGGAAGATGAAGGAGTTATGGAAATGACCCCTAGTGGCCAATAAAACTAGAGTTTCAAGTCAGTAACCACCTCTCCGGGGGGCAGGGAAGCTGCTCAATGTTAGTCACTGCCACTGATGAACACAGAGACCCTCCTTCAGCCCAAGCAAAAATGGCCTCACAGAAACTTTCAAACAGTTCAGGAACAGCAAGCCTGTAACTGAACTTTTTTAACTCTCAGAAAAGTGGGAAAAACAAGATTTTTTTTTTTGTTTTACAGAGATAGCAGAGGTTCACAAGTAATATCAAGTTATAACAGTGCAGTAAATGACCCCACACAAGAGTGCTAGGTCAAGGACAGAAAATATGCAAGTTTTAAGAAAAAACGATTTAAAATTAAGTGCAAACAGGAAATTCAGCAAACAGCTTTTGGTTCTGCTCTAAATACAGCTACTAATACAGAAATCAAGTTTAACAAGCCAGAAAAACAAAAAAATAAAAAAAAAAAAATAAAAAAGGGAAAGAAAGGAAAAAAATGCCCTAAAAAAATTTTTCCTAAAGGGGCAAGTGTCATGATACCACGAGACCCCCCCAGCCAAAAAAATTAAAAAAAATTAAACGAACTTTAATTTTAATGAAAAAAAATTTTTTTTTTTTTTTTTAAGGGAACAATTAAATAAATATAAACAAAACCAGGTGGGAAAAAAATTAAGAAAAAAAATTAAAAAGGGAAAAAAAAATTTTTTTGGGCTAAAACATTAAACAAAAAAACCAAAAAATTTAAAATAAAAAAAAAAAAAAAATTTAAAAAAGGGCTCTTCTCTCCGTTTTTTTTGGGGTTTTCAAAAACCCAAAGCTAAAAAACCGGGAAAGGAAAAAGGAGAAAAGGTAGGAATACCCCAAAAACATTTCGCAGAACCCTCAGGGGGACCCAGGGGCCCCCTTAACCAAGCCCTTCCCAAAAACTCAAACTTCAAACAGCAGCGAACTGAACTAATTTTTAATGAAAAAAAAATTTTTTTTTTTTTTCAGAGTAAAGTTAAAATTAATTAAAAGCAAAACCCAAAGGGGAATAAGGGAAAAAAATTTAAAAAAAAACAAAATTAGCAAACAGTTGCGCTTTTTGCTCTAATACAGACAATAAAACAGAACAAGCAGAAAGCTAGCAGACTAGCAAAAAACAGAAAAAAAAAATCTAAAATCTCTTCCCTTTTCTCGGTTTTTTTTTCCCACAAGCCAAAGCCAAAAAACCGGGAAAGGAAAAAGGAGAAAAGGTAGGAATACCCCAAAAACACTTGGAAACCCTCGGGGGAAATTAACCCCCCCCCCGCCAAAAACTCAAACTTCAAACAGCAGCGAACTGAACTAATTTTTAATGAAAAGGGAAAAATTTTTTTTTTTTTTTTAAAAAAGGGGAAAAATAATTAAAAAACAAAACCCCAAGGATAAAAAAAAAGTTTAAAAAAAAAAATCCAAAATTGGCTTTTTGTTTAATACAGAAAAAACAATTTAAACAGAAATTCAGAAAGAAAAAAAAAAAAAAAAAAAAAATTTTCCCCTTCTTTTCCTTTTTTTAACCCCCAAAACCTAAAACGAACGGGGAAAGGTTTAAGGAGGAAAAAGGGGAATACCTAGGCAAAAACCCCGGAACTCTCGGGGGAGCCTATGAGACCCCTAAACAAACCCCTCACCCAAAGCCCAAAAACCAACATTAAACCCAAGGTAAAATTTTTTTTGGAAAGCAAGTTTTTTTTTTTTAAAAGAAGCCAAAATTAAGTAACAAAAAAAAAATTTAAAAAGAAAAGAATTTAAAAAAATTTTTTAAAACAGAATAAAAATTTTTTTTCCCAAAACTCAATAAAAAGAAAAAGAAATGCTCAAGCTAGGCAGCTATGCAGAAAAACTTAGCAAATAAACAGAGAAAAATACTTAAAATCTCAAAAGTGGCTCCTTCTTCTCTCAGCGTTTTTCCTCTTGGAGGGTGCTTCACCAACAGCCAACAAGCCTGAAAAGACGCTCAAACCACGAGGCAACTAGGTTTTAAGAGAGGAAGATGAAGGAGTTATGGAAATTACCCCTAGTGGCCAATAAAACTACAGTTTCAAGTCAGTAACCACCTCTACGGGGCAGGGAAGCTGCTCAATGTTAGTCACTGCCACTGATGAACACAGAGACCCTCCTTCAGCCCAAGCAAAAATGGCCTCACAGAAACTTTCAAACAGTTCAGGAACAGCAAGCCTGTAACTGAACTTTTTTAACTCTCAGAAAAGTGGGAAAAAAGCAAGATTTTTTTTTTTGTTTTTGTTTTTTACAGAGATAGCAGAGGTTCACAAGTAATATCAAGTTATAACAGTGCAGTAAATGACCCCACACAAGAGTGCTAGGTCAAGGACAGAAAATATGCAAGTTTTAAGAAAAAACAATTTAAAATTAAGTGCAAACAGGAAATTCAGCAAACAGCTTTTGGTTGGGCTCTAAATACAGCTACTAATACAGAAATCAAGTTTAACAAGCCAGAAAATGCTCAAGCTAGGCAGCTATGCAGAAAAACTTAGCAAATAAACAGAGAAAAAATACTTAAAATCTCAAAAGTGGCTCCCTTCTTCTCTCAGCGTTTTTTCCTCTTGGAGGGTGCTTCACCAACAGCCAACAAGCCTGAAAAGATGCTCAAACCACGAGGCAACTAGGTTTTAAGAGAGGAAGATGAAGGAGTTATGGAAATGACCCCTAGTGGCCAATAAAACTAGAGTTTCAAGTCAGTAACCACCTCTACGGGGGGCAGGGAAGCTGCTCAATGTTAGTCACTGCCACTGATGAACACAGAGACCCTCCTTCAGCCCAAGAAAAATGGCCTCACAGAAACTTTCAAACAGTTCAGGAAAAGAAAGCCTGTAACTGAACTTTTAACTCTCAGAAAAGTGGGAAAAAACAAGATTTTTTGTTTTTGTTCTTTACAGAGATAGCAGAGGTTCACAAGTAATATCAAGTTATAACAGTGCAGTAAATGACCCCACACAAGAGTGCTAGGTCAAGGACAGAAAATATGCAAGTTTTAAGAAAAAAACGATTTAAAATTAAGTGCAAACAGGAAATTCAGCAAACAGCTTTTGGTTCTGCTCTAAATACAGCTACTAATACAGAAATCAAGTTTAACAAGCCAGAAAATGCTCAAGCTAGGCAGCTATGCAGAAAAACTTAGCAAATAAACAGAGAAAAAATACTTAAAATCTCAAAGTGGCTCCTTCTTCTCTCAGTGTTTTTCCTCTTGGAGGGTGCTTCACCAAAGCCAACAAGCCTGAAAAGACGCTCAAACCACGAGGCAACTAGGTTTTAAGAGAGGAAGATGAAGGAGTTATGGAAATGACCCCTAGTGGCCAATAAAACTACAGTTTCAAGTCAGTAACCACCTCTACGGGGGCAGGGAAGCTGCTCAATGTTAGTCACTGCCACTGATGAACACAGAGACCCTCCTTCAGCCCAAGCAAAATGGCCTCACAGAAACTTTCAAACAGTTCAGGAACAGCAAGCCTGTAACTGAACTTTTTAACTCTCAGAAAAGTGGGAAAAAGCAAGATTTTTTTTTTGTTTTTGTTTTTTACAGAGATAGCAGAGGTTCACAAGTAATATCAAGTTATAACAGTGCAGTAAATGACCCCACACAAGAGTGCTAGGTCAAGGACAGAAAATATGCAAGTTTTAAGAAAAACGATTTAAAATTAAGTGCAAACAGGAAATTCAGCAAACAGCTTTTGGTTGTGCTCTAAATACAGCTACTAATACAGAAATCAAGTTTAACAAGCCAGAAAATGCTCAAGCTAGGCAGCTATGCAGAAAAACTTAGCAAATAAACAGAGAAAAATACTTAAAATCTCAAAAGTGGCTCCCTTCTTCTCTCAGCGTTTTTTCCTCTTGGAGCGTGCTTCACCAACAGCCAACAAGCCTGAAAAGACGCTCAAACCATGAGGCAACTAGGTTTTAAGAGAGGAAGATGAAGGAGTTATGGAAATTACCCCTAGTGGCCAATAAAACTACAGTTTCAAGTCAGTAACCACCTCTACGGGGGCAGGGAAGCTGCTCAATGTTAGTCACTGCCACTGATGAACACAGAGACCCTCCTTCAGCCCAAGCAAAAATGGCCTCACAGAAACTTTCAAACAGTTCAGGAACAGCAAGCCTGTAACTGAACTTTTAACTCTCAGAAAAGTGGGAAAAAGCAAGATTTTTTTTTTTTGTTTTTGTTTTTTACAGAGATAGCAGAGGTTCACAAGTAATATCAAGTTATAACAATGCAGTAAATGACCCCACACAAGAGTGCTAGGTCAAGGACAGAAAATATGCAAGTTTTAAGAAAAAACAATTTAAAATTAAGTGCAAACAGGAAATTCAGCAAACAGCTTTTGGTTGGGCTCTAAATACAGCTACTAATACAGAAATCAAGTTTAACAAGCCAGAAAATGCTCAAGCTAGGCAGCTATGCAGAAAAACTTAGCAAATAAACAGAGAAAAATACTTAAAATCTCAAAAGTGGCTCCCTTCTTCTCTCAGCGTTTTTTTGCCTTCACCAACAGCCAACAAGCCTGAAAAGATGCTCAAACCACGAGGCAACTAGGTTTTAAGAGAGGAAGATGAAGGAGTTATGGAAATGACCCCTAGTGGCCAATAAAACTAGAGTTTCAAGTCAGTAACCACCTCTACGGGGGGCAGGGAAGCTGCTCAATGTTAGTCACTGCCACTGATGAACACAGAGACCCTCCTTCAGCCCAAGCAAAATGGCCTCACAGAAACTTTCAAACAGTTCAGGAACAGCAAGCCTGTAACTGAACTTTTAACTCTCAGAAAAGTGGGAAAAAACAAGATTTTTTTTGTTTTTGTTTTTACAGAGATAGCAGAGGTTCACAAGTAATATCAAGTTATAACAGTGCAGTAAATGACCCCACACAAGAGTGCTAGGTCAAGGACAGAAAATATGCAAGTTTTAAGAAAAAAACGATTTAAAATTAAGTGCAAACAGGAAATTCAGCAAACAGCTTTTGGTTCTGCTCTAAATACAGCTACTAATACAGAAATCAAGTTTAACAAGCCAGAAAATGCTCAAGCTAGGCAGCTATGCAGAAAAACTTAGCAAATAAACAGAGAAAAAATACTTAAAATCTCAAAAGTGGCTCCCTTCTTCTCTCAGTGTTTTTTCCTCTTGGAGGGTGCTTCACCAAAAGCCAACAAGCCTGAAAAGACGCTCAAACCACGAGGCAACTAGGTTTTAAGAGAGGAAGATGAAGGAGTTATGGAAATGACCCCTAGTGGCCAATAAAACTACAGTTTCAAGTCAGTAACCACCTCTACGGGGGGCAGGGAAGCTGCTCAATGTTAGTCACTGCCACTGATGAACACAGAGACCCTCCTTCAGCCCAAGCAAAAATGGCCTCACAGAAACTTTCAAACAGTTCAGGAACAGCAAGCCTGTAACTGAACTTTTTTAACTCTCAGAAAAGTGGGAAAAAAGCAAGATTTTTTTTTGTTTTTGTTTTTTTACAGAGATAGCAGAGGTTCACAAGTAATATCAAGTTATAACAGTGCAGTAAATGACCCCACACAAGAGTGCTAGGTCAAGGACAGAAAATATGCAAGTTTTAAGAAAACGATTTAAAATTAAGTGCAAACAGGAAATTCAGCAAACAGCTTTTGGTTGTGCTCTAAATACAGCTACTAATACAGAAATCAAGTTTAACAAGCCAGAAAATGCTCAAGCTAGGCAGCTATGCAGAAAAACTTAGCAAATAAACAGAGAAAAAATACTTAAAATCTCAAAAGTGGCTCCCTTCTTCTCTCAGCGTTTTTTCCTCTTGGAGGGTGCTTCACCAACAGCCAACAAGCCTGAAAAGACGCTCAAACCACGAGGCAACTAGGTTTTAAGAGAGGAAGATGAAGGAGTTATGGAAATGACCCCTAGTGGCCAATAAAACTACAGTTTCAAGTCAGTAACCACCTCTACGGGGGCAGGAAGCTGCTCAATGTTAGTCACTGCCACTGATGAACACAGAGACCCTCCTTCAGCCCAAGCAAAATGGCCTCACAGAAACTTTCAAACAGTTCAGGAACAGCAAGCCTGTAACTGAACTTTTTAACTCTCAGAAAAGTGGGAAAAAGCAAGATTTTTTTTGTTTTGTTTTTACAGAGATAGCAGAGGTTCACAAGTAATATCAAGTTATAACAGTGCAGTAAATGACCCCACACAAGAGTGCTAGGTCAAGGACAGAAAATATGCAAGTTTTAAGAAAAAAACGATTTAAAATTAAGTGCAAACAGGAAATTCAGCAAACAGCTTTTGGTTGTGCTCTAAATACAGCTACTAATACAGAAATCAAGTTTAACAAGCCAGAAAATGCTCAAGCTAGGCAGCTATGCAGAAAAACTTAGCAAATAAACAGAGAAAAATACTTAAAATCTCAAAAGTGGCTCCCTTCTCCTCTCAGCGTTTTTTCCTCTTGGAGGGTGCTTCACCAACAGCCAACAAGCCTGAAAAGACGCTCAAACCACGAGGCAACTAGGTTTTAAGAGAGGAAGATGAAGGAGTTATGGAAATTACCTAGTGGCCAATAAAACTACAGTTTCAAGTCAGTAACCACCTCTACGGGGCAGGGAAGCTGCTCAATGTTAGTCACTGCCACTGATGAACACAGAGACCCTCCTTCAGCCCAAGCAAAAATGGCCTCACAGAAACTTTCAAACAGTTCAGGAACAGCAAGCCTGTAACTGAACTTTTAACTCTCAGAAAAGTGGGAAAAAGCAAGATTTTTTTGTTTTTGTTTTTTACAGAGATAGCAGAGGTTCACAAGTAATATCAAGTTATAACAGTGCAGTAAATGACCCCACACAAGAGTGCTAGGTCAAGGACAGAAAATATGCAAGTTTTAAGAAAAAAACAATTTAAAATTAAGTGCAAACAGGAAATTCAGGAAACAGCTTTTGGTTGGGCTCTAAATACAGCTACTAATACAGAAATCAAGTTTAACAAGCCAGAAAATGCTCAAGCTAGGTAGCTATGCAGAAAAACTTAGCAAATAAACAGAGAAAAAATACTTAAAATCTCAAAAGTGGCTCCCTTCTTCTCTCAGCGTTTTTTCCTCTTGGAGGGTGCTTCAAAAAACAGCCAACAAGCCTGAAAATATGCTCAAACCACGAGGCAACTAGGTTTTAAGAGAGGAAGATGAAGGAGTTATGGAAATGACCCCTAGTGGCCAATAAAACTAGAGTTTCAAGTCAGTAACCACCTCTACGGGGGGCAGGGAAGCTGCTCAATGTTAGTCACTGCCACTGATGAACACAGAGACCCTCCTTCAGCCCAAGCAAAAATGGCCTCACAGAAACTTTCAAACAGTTCAGGAACAGCAAGCCTGTAACTGAACTTTAACTCTCAGAAAAGTGGGAAAAAACAAGATTTTTTTGTTTTTTTACAGAGATAGCAGAGGTTCACAAGTAATATCAAATTATAACAGTGCAGTAAATGACCCCACACAAGAGTGCTAGGTCAAGGACAGAAAATATGCAAGTTTTAAGAAAAAAACGATTTAAAATTAAGTGCAAACAGGAAATTCAGCAAACAGCTTTTGGTTCTGCTCTAAATACAGCTACTAATACAGAAATCAAGTTTAACAAGCCAGAAAATGCTCAAGCTAGGCAGCTATGCAGAAAAACTTAGCAAATAAACAGAGAAAAAATACTTAAAATCTCAAAAGTGGCTCCCTTCTTCTCTCAGTGTTTTTCCTCTTGGAGGGTGCTTCACCAACAGCCAACAAGCCTGAAAAGACGCTCAAACCATGAGGCAACTAGGTTTTAAGAGAGGAAGATGAAGGAGTTATGGAAATGACCCCTAGTGGCCAATAAAACTACAGTTTCAAGTCAGTAACCACCTCTACGGGGCAGGGAAGCTGCTCAATGTTAGTCACTGCCACTGATGAACACAGAGACCCTCCTTCAGCCCAAGCAAAATGGCCTCACAGAAACTTTCAAACAGTTCAGGAACAGCAAGCCTGTAACTGAACTTTTAACTCTCAGAAAAGTGGGAAAAAGCAAGATTTTTTTGTTTTGTTTTTACAGAGATAGCAGAGGTTCACAAGTAATATCAAGTTATAACAGTGCAGTAAATGACCCCACACAAGAGTGCTAGGTCAAGGACAGAAAATATGCAAGTTTTAAGAAAAAACGATTTAAAATTAAGTGCAAACAGGAAATTCAGCAAACAGCTTTTGGTTGTGCTCTAAATACAGCTACTAATACAGAAATCAAGTTTAACAAGCCAGAAAATGCTCAAGCTAGGCAGCTATGCAGAAAAACTTAGCAAATAAACAGAGAAAAATACTTAAAATCTCAAAGTGGCTCCTTCTTCTCGCAGCGTTTTTCCTCTTGGAGGGTGCTTCACCAACAGCCAACAAGCCTGAAAAGACGCTCAAACCACGAGGCAACTAGGTTTTAAGAGAGGAAGATGAAGGAGTTATGGAAATGACCCTAGTGGCCAATAAAACTACAGTTTCAAGTCAGTAACCACCTCTACGGGGCAGGAAGCTGCTCAATGTTAGTCACTGCCACTGATGAACACAGAGACCCTCCTTCAGCCCAAGCAAAATGGCCTCACAGAAACTTTCAAACAGTTCAGGAACAGCAAGCCTGTAACTGAACTTTTAACTCTCAGAAAAGTGGGAAAAAAGCAAGATTTTTTTTTTGTTTTGTTTTTCACAGAGATAGCAGAGGTTCACAAGTAATATCAAGTTATAACAGTGCAGTAAATGACCCCACACAAGAGTGCTAGGTCAAGGACAGAAAATATGCAAGTTTTAAGAAAAACGATTTAAAATTAAGTGCAAACAGGAAATTCAGCAAACAGCTTTTGGTTGTGCTCTAAATACAGCTACTAATACAGAAATCAAGTTTAACAAGCCAGAAAATGCTCAAGCTAGGCAGCTATGCAGAAAAACTTAGCAAATAAACAGAGAAAAAATACTTAAAATCTCAAAAGTGGCTCCCTTCTTCTCTAAGCGTTTTTTCCTCTTGGAGGGTGCTTCACCAACAGCCAACAAGCCTGAAAAGACGCTCAAACCACGAGGCAACTAGGTTTTAAGAGAGGAAATGAAGGAGTTATGGAAATGACCCCTGGTGGCCAATAAAACTACAGTTTCAAGTCAGTAACCACCTCTACGGGGGCAGGGAAGCTGCTCAATGTTAGTCACTGCCACTGATGAACACAGAGACCCTCCTTCAGCCCAAGCAAAAATGGCCTCACAGAACGTTTCAAACAGTTCAGGAACAGCAAGCCTGTAACTGAACTTTTTAACTCTCAGAAAAGTGGGAAACAAGCAAGATTTTTTTTTTGTTTTTGTTTTTTACAGAGATAGCAGAGGTTCACAAGTAATATCAAGTTATAACAGTGTAGTAAATGACCCCACACAAGAGTGCTAGGTCAAGGACAGAAAGTATGCAAGTTTTAAGAAAAAAACGATTTAAAATTAAGTGCAAACAGGAAATTCAGCAAACAGCTTTTGGCTGTGCTCTAAATACAGCTACTAATACAGAAATCAAGTTTAACAAGCCAGAAAATGCTCAAGCTAGGCAGCTATGCAGAAAAACTTAGCAAATAAACAGAGAAAAAATACTTAAAATCTCAAAAGTGGCTCCCTTCTTCTCTCAGCGTTTTTTCCTCTTGGAGGGTGCTTCACCAACAGCCAACAAGCCTGAAAAGACAGCTTACAAGTATGACAATAAGAGAGTACTTGTAAGACTTAGAAAGGTAAATATTGGGAAGGTTGGTATACATAACACTTTTTTGTTCTTTTCCTCTTTTTTCCCCAATCTACCACCAAACATGAGTTTAATAGGCAGGCTCATGTTGCTCAAATGGAGAGACTGATGGAATCAAGTGGTATGTATATGTAATGACCCTGCATTGGGCCAATAATCAAGGAGCCTGAATCCTCACCACTGATAATGAAGAGGGACATTCACTTGGAATACAAATGGATACACTCAGTATTTCCAGATGCAGACATCTCTGCATCAAGCACAATTTCCCTTAAGAGAACACAGGGAACACAGTCAACCCAGGGTCTGGATTTCTCCATCTGTCTCCCTCCAGGTCCCCAATAAGACTCCACACTGGTACAGCTGTAGCATTAGGTCATCAGCCAAGTGTCCAAGCAAAGTCCTCCAGCACCCTCTCTGTGAAATCACTGCTTTATGTCCCTGCCCCAAGTAGGTAACACATACACACACACACACACACACACACACACACACACACACACACACACACACACACACACACACACACACTCACTTGGGAATGGCTGGCACAGTTTACCTGCTGTGTCCCATTCTGCCTAGAATATAAGGTTGTTACCACAACCATCAGACACTCCACAATCACATACTCTAAGGTCCTTAACAAAGGGTGTCCAATTATACTGTGTAATATTAATACTAATACAAATGGTAGTAGCTGACCAAGACAGCTAGGCCTTCTGCAGTGGCCCATACAGTCATCAAATAAAATATCAGCACTCTCAATGGTTAAATACTTAGCAAAATGAATAACCACAATAAAAGTTTTAAATATGTTTAATAATAAATAATAAAACAATATGAACTTACTGAATATATATTTATAGTAAACCACAGAGTTCAAATCACAGGAAATATTGAAAATAACATTGATGGACAGACCCCCGGATTTACTAATCTTATGTGTAAGACTAGATTAGTCTTGCACAGAAGCGCCAGTGTAAGAGTATGACGACAGCACACCATGCATATTAATGAGGGTGCACTGCCTCGACTCTAAAGCTTACACGGATCATGGATGAATTTAGGGGGCATGTCAGACTGCCGAGCAGTCTAAATATCCATGCCCCTGCAATGAAGAAATGCTGCAACTTCACATTTAAATGAGCGAGTCCGCTCATATGTGTACAATGTAACAGTATACTCCCCCATATGTTCAACAACTAACAGAATAAAACATAAAAAGCATTTTATTTTTATCTTCTGATATAGCTGCGCATAGTTGCAAGGGTTTGCCCAGGTTTGCCCATTGCTTAGCTCCAGTTACAGCAGCTTAGACACCAGAAGAGGATAACCAGAAAAATATATGCAAATTCAGCAGCATAGCGATAGCATAATGGATAGAGCTTTCGCACAAAGAGCAGGCATTTCCAATTTGAGTCCCACTACTGCATATTTCATTTTCTGTGGGAAATCTGTATACAAAAACATTTCCTGACTTTTTTTATGTATAAGTTTGTAAAAAGCATTGAAATGTCAAATTTAGTAGTGCATGAATTATATATATGAAGGTGGAATTTTTATGCATTCTGAGCATGAGTACCTTATTTTAAGCAATATAAAGCACTGCTAACCACATGTTACCAGTATTGAGCATATTTAAATATATTTGTGTGTAGCTGCACAATGCCAAGGAGGAGTAACACAGGTTCACCGCACGTTACTGCTGATTACCTTCACGCAACTCCACGCTAACTAGCACAACGTCGGGCAAAGTTGGGTAAACACGCTCACACCTGCTTTGCTGTTCCTTAACCAGTCAGTTCTGCCCAGCAGGAAAATGAAAAGCAGTGACAGGGCTCGAACTCAGGATACTGTGCACTATAGTCACAGTACTTAACCACTAAGCCATGATAGCATTTCACAAACATGCACTTTCAACAGAGACACATCTATCAAAGGGATTTTAAACATTGCCAACATCAGCTAAGCAGGCATGCCCACAGCTGAGCTCTTCCAAAATTGGCCAATCACAAATAAGTGTGGGAAATTAGGCATATTTAATCTCCGCAGGTGGAAATACTTGCTATAACTGGTTATAGCTTCCTTCTGCAGTCAGCATGGCTGGTGTAGGTGAGGGCACTCGGTTTAGAGCGCAATGCTGGGGCATCCAGGAGTCCAAAATTATGGTTTGGCTCCTCATCCACAAACATGAGCAAAGACTCCTGCAGGGCCAGTACCAGGGTACCCAATATAAAACAGAGACCTGGAACAGTCTTGCCCATGATCTCACCAGTGCCACTTGTGTTCCTTGGATTGGTGAGCAGGTCAGGCACCATTATTCTGACCTGAAGCAGTGTAGGGGGGGTGAACTGGACCGGTGGATCCAGGAATCCCGTAGGATGCCTAATGCTCCAGTACTGAGTAAGTATCCATTGCATTAAGTTGTTAAGAATTGCCATGCTTGTCTATACTATGGATAGGCATGTCTCAATATCACTGCATTTACTTCACAGCTGAGTTGACCAGGCTATGAATCTGCAATCCCATGAAGATACGCTGCAAAGGCTGCATCATGAGGCAGGTTAGTAATTATTATGCATATACTGTTATATAAAATAAATGAGAGAGCCTTCAAAACATATTTCTACCCAATAAATAAAGGTGTAATAATCCTTTAATAAATGTATAATTCCTGGAGTGCGTCTGTGTCATTTTCTTTGATATGTTGTTGTACTGTTGCATTCTACAAATAATAGTGTTGTATTAAGCAGTGTCAACCCACACTTGGGTAGGCCCATATAAAGTGGATGAAGGGAGTGCCAGTAACTTTTATGCATATTTACAGCCCTCAACTGTTGGTTCATGACCAGCATGTACAGGTTAATCTGGCACATGAGTAGCTTGGTATTGTGTTCCCCAGAAATGTCAGTGTGCTGCCAGAAATGTAGGGAGCTGTTAACATATAACTGATACTGTCACCTGAACATATCTAGATAATTATATGAAAGTAGAGCTGTCAGTCTACCATCTTAGCAGTAGTGTGTGTGAGCAATTCTCAAAATATGTTGCAGTAACATCTGCATCTTCAATAGTTTGTATGTAAGATACAGCTCATGTATATAATGATCTAGCAAAATCCAGTTGCAGAATATAAGGACATTGGGTAGTGTAATAATACATGTAAGGGACATATAACTGCAGTTAATAGGAATGTAGTGAAAACTAGAAGGATATATAAGTTGTTAATTGAGCTATCTTTTCCCACCCTACTGTATGTGCATAAAAAATGCAATTCCACACCTCAATCGGTATGTCTAATCTCAAAACATTTGTTGGGACATATGTCCTATCGGTTTATAAATATTTGCATTTATTTCTATGCATGTGCCCTGTTAAAATACCACAATATTGGTGGCCTGTTGCCATCAATTAAACCTGCAGGCTGTTTTAATGTCCACTATTGTTCTATATATGCATGTGTTATGCTTGATTTTCAACTGTTGAAAATCTGGTGTGTTGGGTTAAAGGGACTACTTCTGCATGCTGTTACAACTAATTGGGAATGCTGTTGACTATTACTAACCCATACCTTTATTAAACTCTCCAAAACATAGTTCGTATGGGAAGGCCGGTCCCAGTGGACCCACCTGTCCCACCTCAGCTGGCCATGGCACCTGGCACCAGAAGATCTGGTGCCTAGCCTGGGACCTCCTCCTCCATTGGTCCTGTGCCACCTTCAGGTGGAAGTGCTGCAGGGGATGGGGTTTGGCCCACCCCGTGCAAGTGTGGGTGGAGAGGCACCTACCAACCTTTGTATGGTCCAGGCTGTGGTGCATAGAGTGATTGAATGTTCTGTTGCAGAACCTCTATGCCAGCTTGAGGCCCGAGTGGCACATCTCACAGGTCAGCCTGCCCCTTCTACACAGCCCCCAGTACAGCCACCTTCTGGGTCGTGAAGGTGCAGTGGTGACTGCCCATGGGTGGGCACCTCAGTCCCAATGTTTCCATCTGGGGGCTCATGGGCTTGCGATTTCCAAACATCCCTCCCCGTCAAAGGTGTTCACCCACCACATGTGTCATATACCTCTGCTGTATGTGTCTTGTTTGTCTTGTCTGTTTTACCTCCCCAACATACCTCCCCAAATATACCTACTTCCCCTATCCCACATTCCACTTTCACCTGAAAAAAAAAAAGGGCAATATGTTCCCAAAAAAAAAAATTACGCCCCATACATAGCTGCCCATTTTGCACACATGTCCACTGGACACACAAAATGTTTAATTGGCATTACATCATGCTTTGTATTCCTCACTACTCTCTCAGGGGTTGAAGGGTTCATATCTACCTCCAAATTTCTTGCATATGCACAGCTGTTGCTGTTGAAGAAATGGGCAGCTATGGACCTTTCCTACACCCGTCCTGCACATCCCGATCTATTTTCAATACTATCTTTCCCACTTTGTGCACCTTTTTCTCCACTTTCCTATCTCCCCATTTTTCTTTTCTTTCAAAGAAATTAGCGCGGGGGTGAGCGGGAGTAAGCATTATTAAGCAGTAGTGAGCAGGTTTGCGCTTGTTTGCACTTGGCTAAGAAAAGCAAGGCATTGCGCAAACCCACGCAAACCCACTCACAAGTGCTTAAACGTGCCTTAGTCACTCTGTATGTGAGGGCCCTTGTTCTGCTCAGGAACAAAATAAAACACCTCTGTAAGTCTCGAACTCCAGATCTTGCACACACTACACAACATGTAGTACCACTAAGCCGCAGTAGATATACATTAAGTTGGTGCTTAAATAATTATATCATGCATCAGAATGAGTGAATGTAAAAGAAAATTAGGAATACCGTACCACACAACTTGTTCTGTGGATGTTGACCAACAGTTGTTGTGGGATTATATTACATGACTGTGATATGAGAAGCAGCCAATCTAGCAGGAAATAATGTTATACCATCACCTTACAACCACACACGGAATCACAGCAGGACAAACACTGGCATATCTGTTTAGGGCTAAGGCCATAGCTCTCAATTGTCCCTAATTTTCAGGGACTTCCCTGATTTTTACTCATATTTTAGCTCTGTCCCTCTGAATCCCTCCTAAAACTAGTGACTTTGGGCAGAAAGGTGGTGAGCTACACTTAATGAAAAATGACAATAATTAAGAGTTATACACTTCTTTTACTTTCGAAAAAGGTGTATTAATTCATATGCTCTGATTCTCTCAATGTTTCAACTTAGTAGCACTAATATTTTAAAAGTGTCCCTGATTATCCCTGATTTTTTCTTGACTTTTCCCTGATTGGTTCAAATGTTTCCCTGATTGGTTCAGAGGTCTGGCAGAGGCAGAAACACAGAGGCATATTAGCCTTTCTGCTGTTACACACTGTGCAAATAGCTTTGGAAGGAGTTTTGAAAACATACACTTATGTAGGAATTAAACACTGAAATACAAATGGATGTAGCCATGGACTGGTAGCAACCAACTGTAAGAATGCCATTGCTCTATTGCTGAAAAGACCTGTGTGGTGCACAGACAAAAAAATAACAGGCAATTCTCTGGCTATCATGTGGATTGGTCCGCAGTTGTGAGTTTCGCAGACAAACTACATTCCTTGATACAGTAACATGTACAGAGCAACCCTGTAAGTCCAGCAAGATAAAATGCACACAATACTACTTACGCTCTCTGTACTTTTGCAACCCTACCCAAATGTAGAATTTACATGTGTGTGCAGGGTCTACCAAGGATGTAGGGAAGCATACTCACTGTACTAAAATGAGTCCAGTTTTTCTGAGCTGCTCGCACTAATGTCAACACTAAAAAAGCACAAAATGCTTAGAACTGTTTAAATGAATATTCACAGTATAGCAGTTCACAAACAATTCTTGTGCCAAAGGAATACATCTCTATAACCAGCTTTGTTTGGCAGTTAATTGTAACAGTTGAAAAGAAAGTACATCTTTCCACGTATCTTGGTGTAGCATTTTGAGGGGTGAGTACATTTTTACACTGACAAGTGGATACTGGAAGCAGCAACATTAGGTTTGAGTACAAAATGTAAATCTCTGGCTACACCCCTGGCTTCTGATATAAGAACTATTCCAACCATCTGTCTTAAACAATGATGTCCACACCAAACAAGGATGATCTCCATCTTGGAAAGCTGAAAGGGGCACACCTACATGAGTCAGCAATTTATAGTACTGGGTTGCTATGACAGTGATTACTTCAATTACTACACAGCAGGCTGCTTGCAATTAGCAAATGATGGGCACTAACTGGTGCAGAGGCCATCACATGCTCATGTGCAATTCCTACAAAAGCAGGATGCAATCTATGCCAACAAACTCAATCACTCTATGGCAGAGACTGATAGAGAGAGTTAGAGAGACAGAAAGAGAAAAGGAAAAAGAAATATTACCAAATTATACAAAGGAAAGGTATGTGACACATATGTATTTATTGGCATGTAGTAGATGTTATTGAAGAATAGTCAACATAATGTGAAACATTCATATGTGGTAGCAGTACCTTTTTCTGCACAGATGTTCTGCTTAACTACTGCTATGGACAATACTGTGTGTACCTGTGGGCAGTGGGACATACTGTGAAATGTGTAGCTCAACATTAAATGTCAAAGATCTGATCCATGTTATCTGTGTTCTGTACAGTAGTGTGGCCAATGACTGTTGGTGGGATTAGAACTGACATTATATAAACATGGGTGTGACAGAACAACACATGTATGATAGTCATATTAAAGTGCAGCTTACCATTGGCAAGTACTGTAGCAGTCTAGTATGCCTATCTAGTATCTGTTGCCATATATACCCCCCCAATGTTAGTCTGTATTCATATGTGACACCTGTTTGTGTTGCAGCAAGGCCCAACAGTTCAGCTGCGAGGTCCAGAGACTTACAACAGTGTTGACCATGTGTGTGTATGCCACACATATACAGAGAAGTATATATGTGTCATATATATTCACATCTATACATTAGCATAGATCAGGGACATATTGCAACTGTTTGTGAAGGGGGGATATATATGTTGGTGAAGGTTTGTATGCGCATATTTGTATGTAGGTTTTAGTGTGCGACAAACAAGACAGCATACAGTGCTGGTATATGACATGTGGTAGTTAAACACTGTGGGTGGTTCATTCAGTTTGCAAAGTTGAAGCCAGTAAGGCCTGCTAAAGCTACCTGGGCTGTGAACACCTTCATTGCATTTATCCCAAGACTGTGTGATGTTATTACATTACTGTACACCTTACATCCTTTGTATAATTGATATTCTCACTATGAAAGATGAATTGTATATGTGCCTATATATATATATATATATATATATATATATATATATATATATATATATATATATATAGACAAATGGATGTGTATATGTATATATATATATATATATATATATATATATATATATATATATATATATATATATGTATATATCTAGTGCAGCGGTAGTGTTGTTGCCTCACAGCAAGAGGTTCTCCCATTCGATTCTTGGCTGGAGTGCAAGGAGTGCCTTCTGCGTGGAGTCTGCATGTCGTCCCCGTGGTTGGGTGGGCATTTGAAAGACATGCGTAAATGGGCGTGCCTTCGTTGAAGGTTGAACGTTGAGCTGGCACCTTGGCATTCATGAAAATCTACTGCCAATAACCGCTGTGGTGACCCCTAACTGGGAAAAGCCAAAAGACAAAGAAACACACACATATATATATATATATATATATATATATATATATATATATATACTCATACACACCTGCATCTACTTGTTGCAATAGATTCTCTGTACTGTTGACTGACTGTGATGGTCAATATGTTTGTGAATACATGAGAGATATGTATCTGTGGGATAGCTTACTGGGAAACTGTTTATTTTATGGTATTCTGGGTCCTTGATTTGATCCTAGAAAAAGCTGTGTATTCTGTTGCTAGGCAGAACAAATGCTTTTGCATACAGTGTGATTAAGTCCCTTGGTTTTAACTAGGGTATGTCATTGGAGGCTAAAGCACTACATCTATGATTATTGATTGGTACCGATCTTGAAAGCAAATCCTGTGTGTACTGTAGTACTAATTGAAGCTCTGGTCCTGTACAGCAAAGTATGGTGTATGTTCACATTGCTTGCATCTACTGTTTTGTGTGGTCCCTGTATTAATCACAGATTACATTTCCCAAGATTAAGGTTGTGTAAGTAGTGACACACAGTATTGCATAGTACACACTGAAAGCTTATCTGGGTTGTCATACCTTTGTGTCCTGTAATTATGTCTGACATGTGTGTGAGTATGTCTGTAACATGTCCTTTGACATATGTGTGGTAATACATATAACTGTGCATCTAGCAACATTCAAAGTTTACTACAGCAGTGTGTGACCTATATTCCCAATTGTGCACATATTTTGGCCATGCGTTTGGCATTAACAAGTTGTGTGGTATAATATTAATACAGTTGCTGGACCTTACGCTGATTGTGATGGATGATATATTTATTTACACATCAGAGTGATGTATATCTGCTGTGGCTAGGTGGTGCATACAGTGTGCCGGGTACTTTTTTATAGTCTTATATAGTGATTTTATTTTGTTGCTGTGCAGAACATGGTTCTTTGGATAGAGAGTGAGCAAGGCACTTTCACGCAGTTGTGGGGTGAGCAGTGATAAGTGGCAGTTACAGTGTTTCACTCTCGGTTAACTTATAGGTTGCTAAACTTCTATAAGCTGTGCTTACCCTTCTGAAAACCCATTTGCAACTGCTGAAATGTGCCTTATTCCATCTGTAGCCCTTGACCTTTGTTTTGGCTAGTAACAAAATAAAAAGCATTTACTAGGAAAAAACCCACAACCATTCACATCACAGCATACGTGATTTGCCACTAAGCCATCTCAGATATACATATCATTTATGTATTCACGAACATAACATCCAGTACAATCATACAACACTACAGAAAATGTACTCCAACATGTAGATGTATGTGTGTGAGTAATTATTGTAATCTGTGCCCAGGTACAACATATTGTATTATGTATGTAAGTATATATATATATATATATATATATATATATATATATATATATATATATAGATAGATAGATATAGCAGTTCAGTGATATCTGTACTGTATAATGTTAAATGTGCCATATGACTTGCACAGACATATTTTTGTATTTATGTCTTCCAGGGATCATGGCCCACCACAGGAACCCAACCTACAGTAGGGCTGAAGATGATATCATCACTAGCATTATGATTCAGGACTACCATTTACTCTTTTCATGAACCAGCTAGGACCAGCAGGAGCGCACTGCAATGTGACAAGATCTTGTCTGCAGGGTCAATGAGGTAGGCCTGCATAACCGCACATATGAGCAGGTACGCCACCACTGCAGTGATCTTCTCTGACATGTCCGTCAGTGTGCCGCTGCTGTGCATACGGAACAGCTTCCAACAGGGGGTGGTGTTAACATCCACCCCCCCTCACCAGAGTGGAGGAGCTGCTCATGAGCCTAGTGTTATCTTCCCAACAACAACAGCAGCAGACATACACCATGATGGAGGTTGGAGTCACCCAGCAAGCACACATGGAGCATGAAGGTAACATGGCATATCTGTAGACTACTGTTATCTGTATTGGTAGATCATGCATATGTGAGATGTTGAGTGTGTCGTTCAAAGATGTGGAGCCTCTTGTTGTGCAATACTGATCATTCATCATCATAATCTGTAGCCCTGTGAAAGTAAACTGTTGTTGAACTGTAAGATTGCAAACACACAGTAGCAATGCCACAGTTGTGGCCACTGGCAAACTGTCTCATCTCTATGCAGGTACCTCTGAAGTGACGTAAAGGCAGCGGACAGATGCTGGTGATTGTGTTCTACATTTATTATTGGAAATAAAAAGTGCATGTCATAGTTAAGGTGTAGGCCATGTACACATATAACACACCTACCCATAATGCATGCTGTGCATGTTTGGTGAAAGAGCACACACATCTCACTAATGTGATTTGCAACCTCAAACACATGCAATACCCAGACCATCTCAAACAAATGTGGCTAGACTGTAGTGACCATTGGATAGGGACAGTTGATACTCAACATCCACATAACATACACATCTACGTCATACATAGATCATTTTAACATGCTACAGATAAAGGTTTCCCAAACCCTCTGTAAAGACACACTCCAGTATCCAAAATCTCATCCACACATTACACAGAATATACCTGAGGGGTAGAGGCCTATCATGTGGCATTTAAACACTCTGCAACACATTACACATTCATGTCAGTGAATACTCCTTATTGGCCTTTTTAGAAAATCACATAACAACTGGTTGTGAAATGGTGAATTTAGCCAAGGTAGTACAGTTTCAGCACAGCATGATTTGTGCTGGTTTGCGAAACATGTGTAGCCTTGAGTGACCACCTGATGCCTCATGATGATGGCCTATGGTACTATACCCCATGCAGTTATTGTAACCACAGTACTACACATAGCTGTCATTGCTACACACCATAATGATGTGTGTGTGCACACATATGCACCTCTAAACAGTATGCATACCAATCACCATTTGCACAACTGACACATATATGTCTTGTGATGGTATTGAGTGGCTAGGTCATATGACACATAATGGGTATGTGTAGTGTTTAAATATGCAGTCGTGTTTTAGCATGCCATGTCATTGATGAGACTGGCATGTCCACAATATGATCTACACTCACCATAAGTACCGTACATTGGGTATGTGGCCGAGTGGTATTCTATCAGTTATCCATGCACCACTGATGATGTTGTGTGAATAATCATCATGTATGTGCTAAAAATGTGTCCACAATTAACACATGTCCACAATTATTTGCTAAAGACACAGATGCTGTAATCAGCATTGGATACCTATCTGACACACAGATACACATCCAGCAATGGTATGTACACATGTGAGTTATGGTGCACAGTACATTACAGGGTTATGAATACCTGCACAGCAATGTTGTGTCCATGTATGCATTGTGTTCCAGGGGGAGGGCCATCACCTAATAACAAAACACATGCATCAAAGCCACATATACTGTTAGTAACAAGGATTGACTACACTTGCACTGCATGCTGTTGAGAAACACATGTTCTGCATGCTGACAGGTGTGATATGACTGGTTTCTTGTGATACTGTACTCCACCATCACTTGCTATTGTGTATGTTTTGTGATTGCTGGCGTTGTGTGTGTCTGCTTTTGGGAGGAGTGTAGTTTTGTGTGTGTACATGTGTGCATGTGGCCTGAAGTCATGTTCAGGTCTTAAAGTGTGTTTCCTGTTTTCCTCTCATAGGTGGTGAGGTGGGGCTGGTTCAGTGCAGCACGGAACCTGATGTCACTGAGACAGACAGTGATCATGAAGATAGGTGTGTTGAGGCACAGGCAGGTTTGTCAGGGTCTGTTGCTGGGCCACCAATTGACAGTACACAAGTCTCCACCCCATCAATGCACATAGTCATACTACCTGTACATCCATCATCACCATTGCCCTTAGCTGAGGGACAGTGTACAGTTGGCACTGGCCAGAATAGTGTGGTATCTATAGCACATGTATCAGGACACAGCAGCCATAGCCAGATGTCTGGAATGGTACCACATAGGCAGATGCTCAGGGATTCTCATCAGAGCACTGCTGGTCATCATGCCCCTGGCAGATGTGCCACACCTCTTTCTACCACACGCATGTTCCAGGCTGTCATGGAGGCACAGACACGAATGGAGCAGTACACCAGACAGGGGTTGTTGTTGCTATCTGTCATTGGTTTACATTACTAAGGTTAACACTGTCCCAGCTGCATAATTCTTTAGTATGCACACTGTTCACCTGCAGGGTTGCATGGACCGTGCTATCACAAACACAAGAAATACTCACTTATACAGTAAAAGTGCATTAGTCTCATAGACCCTGCCATAAACTAAATATATAACAGAAAGCATGAAGTTGTACCAAAAAAGAGTTACATACCAAGAAGGGATAACCTCTCTGGTCAGTATCATTGGGAAAATACAAGCCCTCATTAATCATACAAGGCACGCTTCAAAATGCAAATTGGCAAAGATTCCAAAAACAACACTAAAGCTTTCTTTAGTGTTGTTTATAATCTAGAGGGGAAATTTCAGATCGGGTCAGAGTTAATGTAAATGGTCACAAAGTACACTTATCTGAATGACATTACCAATATCTTGTCAGACAGTCTGAATTCGGATTTCTCCAGCCTGTCGTTACACAAGGACCACATTTCCAGACCTGAAGAATGTAAAACCTGATGCTTCACAGACACTCTAGTTAAAACATCTCTTTAGCAAAGTCCAAACCACAGTGGCAATGGTACTGGATAGTGTCCCTGGCTGTGTCGTACACAAGCTGACATATGAAGTAACCACTCACCTAAATACTCTATTCAGATGCAGCCTCTATACAGGTTACATACTTGTGGAATGATGCACAGTAATGGTGTTCACAGTCCACAAGTGATGAGCTACAACTTCTTCTTCTCCTTTTGGATGTTCCCATTAGGGGTCAATGCAGTAGATCATCTGTTTCCATTTCTTCCTGCCCTCTGCAAATTGTGCTGTCACACCATCCACCTGCATGTCCTCTCTCACCACATCCATAAAGCATATCTTAGGCATTCCTCTTTTCCTGTTACCTGGCAGCTTTATCCTTAGCATCTATTTCACAATATACTCTGCATCCTTCCTCAGCACATGTACAAACCAACATAATCCTGCCTATCTGGCTTGGTCTACTAACCTTCAAACCTGGGCTGACCCTCTAATATACTTATTCATAATCCTGTCCACCCTTGTCACACCCAGTGCAAATATTAACATAGATTGATTAAGGGCAAAGCTACAACAGATCCTGGAAACTCTCACGCTATAAGCTGGAAGGCTATGGAGCACTGCATTATGGAACATTAACAGAGACATTATGAACCTGCAAACACTGTACTATACCCACTTAGGCTCTCTAAAGGCCATATCATGGCTCCTACACCTAGTAGACGTCAAGCCAGTTAACAATGCTATAGGTGAGAGAGGGGAGGTCCACACAGCTAAGCTATAGCTCACCCAGCAATTCATACCCATCCCACATTCTGGTGTTATACATAACCTCAACAGACTGACCATGAACAACTGTTAGATGATGGATTGACAACTGACACACAGATGTAGGACACACAGTAACATTTGCAGCCTCCATGTACAATTCTATGCCAGTAACAAGTGGTATTCACCTGCACTCAGTCCTGGGACCACTACTGTTTGGAATATAGTTTTCTTAGGTACAGGCACACACAGTAGGGATATGCCTGCCCACGTCTGAGGAAAATGCATTCTATGGGCTATACTTTATTCTCCAGATGACACACACATCCTCCAAAAGGGTATCATAGAGACAGATACTTGGTGTCAAAATCATGCTGTAAAGCTATAAGCCAAAGAAAGCATAATTATCCACTTTTAGAACACAAAGTATCCCCAGAGTACCACATAGGTAGTAGCCCCCAAAATGTGGAACAGGTACTAATGTATACATAGAGCCATGTGTTTAGTCAACTTTCTTCTGATACTCACATTACCAAAGGGTTTTGGAAATCCCTCTGTGGAGCACATAAGCAATAAAGGGTCGGCATGCAGATCAACAGAGGTTGTTGCACACCTATAATGATTAGTCATCTTTTTCAGACTTTTCTTGCTTTAGAACAGGATTCAAATATACCTCAACCATAAACCCTCACTCACACTCTTCAATAGAAACCGTGATGAGTGGATGTGAAACAGAAGATGTAGCCCAGGGATCACTGCAGTGGCTAAGCTTGTCACAAGCATACAGAAGTAACTTAAAGTCTGGAAAGCACCAGCATGCTCTGGCAAGGCTAACAGATGCTTTCCTGGAGAAAGCATAGTACCCACCTATGAAAAAATTTAGGTCACGTGTATGTATATAGCTTTGCCCCACAGCTACCTTGCATGTGTTATGCACATACAGTTGTCATTGTGATATGTAATACACTAGAAAAATCAAAACCCACTCAACATTAACCAGTGATGTCACATACCCGGAACACACACACAGTTAAGTGCAGGATTCAGACTCCTACCTAACTACATTATGATACTACAACAGTATGCATTCACATTACACACTGTACACATTACTGGAATTTCATTTTCTCACAGGTATATTTGTAGGATGGTGACATTATCAGACTTGACAAAGATGAGCATATCACTTTTAAGTGGGTGTGAGCAGTCTCCAGAAAGGTTGCTTTTTCCCCAGGGAGAGACAGACATACAAACAGAGTTAGCAAGTGCGGGAATCAAACTCCTACCTAACTACATTTTCACACTACAGCAGTATGCATTTACATGACACACTAATTACATTACGGGTTATTTCTCTTCCCACAGGTGTATTTGTAGGATGATGACATCATCAGGCTTAACAAAGATGAGTATATCACTTTTAAGGGGTGTGAGTAGTCTCCAAAAAGCTTGCTCTCTCCCCAGGAAGAGATAGACACACACAAACAGTTGGCAAGTGCAGGATTCAAATCCCTACCTAACTGCATTCTGATACTACAGCAGTATGCATTTACACAACACACTATACACATTTTTGGGATGCTATCTTCCCACAGGTGTATTTGTAGGATGGTGACATTATCAGACTTGACAAAGATGAGTATATCACTTTTAAGGTGGTGTGAGTAGTCTCCAAAAAGGTTGCTCTTTCCACAGGTAGAACTAGACACACACAGTTTTCAAGTGCGGGATTCAAATCTCTGCCTAACTACAGTATGATACTACAGCAGTATGCATTTACACTATGCACTATACACATTACTGGGATTTCACCTTCCCACAGGTGTATTTGTAGGATGGTGACATCATCAGACTTGACAAAGATGAGCATATAACTTTTAAGGGGTGTGAGTAGTCTCCAAAAAGGTTGCTCTCTCCCCAGGGAGAGACAGACACACACATACACAGTTGGCAAGTGCGGGGTTCTTAATCCAAACTAAGTACTTTTTTACACTTCAGCAAGCAATATGGAGTTACAGGATGCAATACAGACATTACTTGCTTACAGTTTGCCCAAGGTTTTTTTTTCACATTTGCTAACCTCAGCAGGCTTATCATACTAGGTGTATTGTGAGTGTATTGTATGCATAGGCCATGACCATATCATATATGGGTTGATGCACCACATGCTGGCACACACAGGGTCAAACTGGAGGCAAAGCTCTGTCAACCCAATACTGGAAAATACAGTCAAGAGGAGTAGGGTCATACAAGCACAACAACAATAGTCTCACATAAACCTACAGTATAAGCACCAGCAAAACACACACATAAATATACATTAACATACTCAGAGAATACAAATATTAATCTGAAAAAGAGAAAGTGTCCTCCTAAACAGACAAGCAAGCAACATGCACCTCCAAGCACACGCCAGAAAACACATAATACACCAAAGCAGTTTGCCTCAACCGGCCTTAAGGCAAAACAACATACCCAACACACTAGTAATAGATGACTCTATTGCCAGGCACACAGATGTTCCACTCACTAGGCTGTACAAGGGGAAGATTACTGTCAGTTGTCTGTCAGGTGCTATGATCCTCCACATAACACAAGCACTTGTATCACTCCAGAACAGGTACATATATGACGTGGTTTTTGTATATGTCAGTGTGAATGATCTGAGACATACCTCCCAGAACAACATGACAAGAGATATATAGTAGCTCTATGATCATGTAGCCCAGGCTGGTATGGCCCTGACCTTGAGTAGCATCTTACCTTCACCTATATGATACTACAATATAACAGAAAGATGATAAACTTCAACAATTGGCTGAGCTTCTGGTGTCGTTCAAAGGGGATCCAATCTCTGTCTGCCTGGGATGACAAGATAGACAAGCCTTGTTGCTTCGCTAGAGATGGTTTGTACCTGTCACCCCTATGCTTCTGAATACTGGCCAAGGCTCTTGCTGTCCCCATATTACCTTTTGTAGGCAAGGCTCAAAGGACAAACCAACCCCTGTAACCAACACAAATAACCACAACGTGAGCTAAATGCTACTCACTGCCAGAAGTCTCAGCCTCCAAATGCACACACTCGAGGCACTCCTCAGTATGGAGAATATTGATATCTGTGCAGTAACAGAAACCTAGTTCAAGGCTCCAGAGAGCACACCAGCACTACCAGGATACTACTCATTCCATACCTTCTAGCATCAGAACCTGGATCATAACACATAGGGCGGTAATGTATCCATATTCATCAAGTATACCTACACCTCTCTCCACATCCTCTCTACAGGATATGTACCCATAGAATGTTGCACAGCAATGTTCTTCTCACTCCACAGGGGTGGGGCCACAACAGACCCATGGCATTCCCACTCTATGAGCCTGACAAGTCTGATCTGCAAGGCAATGGAGCCAATCATAATGGAACTCAACAATTAAGACACTGGGAACCTTCACACAGTTGAACACATCCAGTTTGGCTTCATCAAAGGCAGATCATGCCTCCTGACCTGGGTGGATTTGTTTGAGACAGTTACCCAGGCTACAGATGATTGAAAGGAGCTACACACAGCCTACCTATACCTAGCTAAGGCCTTTGACACCATTCTCCAGTCAGGTATCATAGATGAACTCACCAACCTGGGCATAAATCCATACATCACAAGATGGATTGCAAACTGGCTCACAGATAGATCCCACAAATTAAGAGTTGCTGGCTACATGTCAGACTCTAAACCGGTAACAACTGGTGTCCCCCAGGTTCAGTCCTGGGGCCCATCCTGTTTGGTATATAGTTCTCATAAGTACATGCCAACACAGGAGGGTTGTGGTTGACTAAGTTTGCTGGGAACTGTAAAGTGTGTGCCATGATAGATTCCCCGGATGACACAAATATTCTCCAGAAGGGACTCTATGAGACAGATGTGTGGTGTCAGAATCATGGCCTCAAGCTCAATGCGAAAGAATGCATAGTAATTCCCTTTGGGAAAAACAAAGTATCCACAAACTACCACATGGGTGTCACCCCCTAAAAACTGATGAGGTAATAAGGGATCTGGGGACACAAGTAGATAGTCATCTTTTCTTTGACATCCATGTTGCCAAAGTGGTTAGGAAATCCTATGTGGCCCACCTAATCAACAAAGGGTTTGCATCAAGATCAAAAGAGGTAGTGGTGGCCCTCTACTCTTAAGTCATCAGACCCATCATTGAGTACAATGCACCATTTTGGATGTACTCGACTAGGCATATCCAGCAGCTGGAAAGACCACAGAGGTACCTCACCAATAGGATTACTGGCCTCAAACAGTTGTGTTATGCAATACAACTGGAAAAACTAAATCTGTTCTGTGTTGCATACCGCCTACTCAGAGGCAAACTCTGCCTAGCATACAGAGCCATGTCCAACACATAACTGTTGAACAAGCTCCATCTAAGGAAAACAAAATTGAGTCATGCTACACACTCCAGGGATATGAACCTCATCATAACAAAGAATAAAACATGCTGGAGGGGTAGAGTACCATCCCAGAGACTTGCCTTACTGTGGATCAGAGTCCCAATGTACATAAGACAGAGCCCCTCATTGACACTCTTCAATAAGAACCTTGATGAGTGGATGGGAAACAGACAATTCGCACCGGGGAATCACATCAGCAGCCCCACTAGATAGGGGCGTAGGGTACTAACTATTAGAACTAAGGCTTAAGAGACTAACCAATGGGGTGGTGAAAGCTGCACAACTTGCCTAGGCTAATATATGCCTTTGTGAAGATAGTCTGCTACATACCTATGAACCTATGTGACAGGTACATGTCTACAGATAGTAGATGTGTACTTCATTGTACAGTCATGTTGTACAGCAGGCACATGCACTACATACTCTGTAATGCTTACAGATACTAGTGGCTATTATGTCAGTGGGTGAGATGTGCACCTCATGTCTTTTTTGCCATTCGGATGTGTGCTGGGTGGGACAGTCCTGGATGACTCCTTGTTATGGTCACCCTCTTACACACATCTCTGCCCATCCATCATTGGTTTATTATACTGTGTTCCCCCTACATATATAGGTACATAGGTAGGTAATAGGCTATCTGCCTGAAGGCATATATTAGTATGGCTAGAGTGTGCAGCTATCACCACACCTGGAGTTAGTTCCCAATGCCTCTGTGTAGTAGAGCTGATGAAGTGATCCATGGTGTGAAAGTTCAGTTTCACATACACTCATCAAGGCTCCTCTGGAAGAGTGTCAGTGAGGGACTCAGCTTAATGTTGGTTGGGAGCTGTTCCAAAGCAAGAGAAGTCTGTGAGTTAGTAATGTATCCCTCCAACATATTCTGTTTATTGTTGTGATGATTATATCCCTTGAGCATGTGGCACAGTGAGCTTGGGTTTACTTCAGATAGAGTATGTACATCAGTTTTGCATTGGACATGGACCTGTATGTTGGGCAGAGATCGCCAGAGTAGATGGTATGCAACAGAGGCCAGTAACCATCTTGCTGAGGTACTTCAGTGGTCTTTCCAGCTTCTGAAGGTGCCTAGTCAGATATATCGCAAGTGTGTCATGGTACTCTCTGATTGGTCTGATGACTGATGAGTAGAGGGAACCTCCTTTGACCTTCATGCAAAAGCTTTGGCAATTAGTGGGGACACATATCATAATTTACTAACCAGTTTGTGAAAGTAGAGATGACTATCCACGTGTCCATAGATCCCTTATTATTACCTCCATATTTAGGGTGTTGGCATCTATGTGGTATTTGTATGACTGTAGCTCAAGGCCATAATTTTGACACCACATCTGTCTGAATGAGACCCTTTTTAAGGATGTCTCTGTTGTCCCAAGCATCGATCATGACAACCTTTTTGCAGTCATTCACAAACTTTGCTAACCATAGCCCTTGTGTGTTTGACTGTACTTCTGAAAAGTAAACACCAGACAGGAGGGGTCCCAGGACTGAGCCATGGGGGACAGCAGTTGTTACCAGCTTACAGTCCAACAGGGAGACCACAATTCTTACCTTGTGGGATCTATCTGTGCCCCAGTTGGCAATCCATCAGATGACATACGTGTTTATGCACAGGTTGTTGATTTTGTGGATACGACATATGTGTGGGATGTTGGAAAGGGCTTTTCAAGGTCTATGTAGGCCATGTGGAGCTCATTTCATTGATGTATGTCCTGGGTAACTGCCTTGAAAACTTTCTAGCAGGTTTAGGGACCATGATCTGCCCCTGACCAAACCAAAATGGGTAGGGCTTGGTGTTTGTAGGCTCCCAATAGCTCTGTTTCTGAGTTCCATAATGATGGATTCCATGGCCTTGTAGATAAGGCTTATTAGGCTTATAAGACAATATTTCCCATGGTCTTTTGTGCACCAACACTTGTGGAGTGTGCCAAATGTTGCTGTAACCCATTCAACAGTTTCATATCATGTACAGAGGGTGAGTCTCAACAGACTGTTTAGGTGCAGGGTCTGTTTGTTTTGGAATTCACATATGACACAGCCAGGGACACCATGTCATCCCATAGATGCCATGTTTTTAGGTTTGGATAGAGCTGCGTAACCATTGTATATGTGATTTCTGGGTTTTCACAATCTTCAGGTATGGTAATGTGCCCTTTTGTCAGTGAGAGGGGGTTAAATATGTATGAACCTGTCTGACAAGGTGTTGGCAATGTCAGTCATGTACATGTATTCATTTACATTTTGCACTAACTCAGAACATATATGAGTTTGCACTGATATTTATGACATAGCTAAAGAAAGCTTCATGGTTCTCTATGGAATATTTGGCAATATTTTTGTCAGAGCTTGGCTTGGTTAATGTTAGGAGTGTTCATTGTTTCTTGATGATACTGATCGGAGATTTATTGATCTTCTTTGGATTTTAACTTTCTTTGAACAACTTAAGTACTTGTATTACATAGTTTGATTATGACAGGGATCCAATATATTATATGGGTCTGTTTTCATATCACTGTGTGTGCAAGGCAGGATTGGTGAATAGTGACATGTGTCTGGAGTAAGAACTGCAACTGCCAGAAATGTGTGGCCCACTGCTGTACTCAGACATGGCCTTAGTTTCTGAGCATGCCCAGTATGACCGTATGACCGTTCAGTATGTTGTTGACTGACATTTGCTTCATTTGTTTAAGTGTGTGAGCATGCCCAGTATGACTTTACAGTATGTTGTTGACTGAAATTTGCTAAATTTGTTTGTGTGTGTGAGCATGCCCACTATGGGCATATATATTATATGTGTGTGAAAAATCAAGTTGGTTTTTACTTCAGTGCTCACCTTTGTGTTGTACATTGACATGAAGCATGCTGTGCCTGCAGGGCTTCCAGGAGTCAATTTGCATAGACTTATCAACATTTCTACATACAGGGGAGACAGCTATTATTTGTACATTTCTACCCAGTGGGCACACCTGATTGTTACTGTGGGACTACATAGGATAAGGGCTACACCTGACACTTATACACATTTGCTAGGCCTGCACTGCTATGTCAGGTACTCCATTTCAGTCTGTACTGTTGCCTATCGTACTGGCTTGAGGCATACCACTGTATTACAGACCTTAACTTCAAATTACATGCATATTAGTTTGTGACTTCATAGCCTACCCAACCCACATCACACTGCCTGGCCTGCTACTATCTGTCTGCATAGGCCTGGAGGAAGGTTACCCATAGGCCTCTTCAGACGGCATGATACAGCATTTGTTTGTGTTTGCATTTGTATACAACTGTCCTGCTGGCTGTGACTGTTAGGTATGTGACCCTTCCCCCTCAACTGGTATGTGTGAGTGACTTAAGTTGTGTCTGTGCCAGTACTGAGGGTGATGCTGCAGGGCTGCCTATGTCAGATGCACATAGTACACTCCCTATACATGTTTGAAAACAGGTATCCCTTTTACTGTATGTGCGAGTCAGTAAGAGGTGTCATTTCCAGGGTTCCTACTGAGTCAGTGAATGTGCTATGCATTGCCTCTTTGCCAAGGCCAGAGCATACCAGGCATGCCTCCTTCTACCTACTGGGGCAGGCTCATGTCGTTCCTCCTCTGAGTCATGCTGTGCTTGTGCAGGCCTTGGCAATGGTGGTGGGCTGTTTGGCCCTGCCCCATGCTGTTCCTGCTGCAGCTGTTTCTGCAGGATCATATTGTGTAGCATGGTACATACCATAACAATTTGGGTACATGTAGTTGGTGAGTACTGCAAGACTCCACCAGATGTGTCCAGGCACCGGAACCATGATTTGAGCATCCTAAACAAACACTCTGTTATGATCCTTGTTTGTGCATGTGCCTCATTATTTAGTTCTTGTTCAGGTGTATGTGCATTTCTGATGGGTGTCATCAGCCACTGCTCCAGTCCGTATCCAGCATCCCCCACTAGGTGACCATCAGGGATGTCCCCATTGACAAATCTCTGGTACAGCAGCTTCAGATGCCAGATGTGGGAATTGTGATAGCTTCCAGGGCAGCCAGCATACACATTCATTATTATGCCCAGGGCATCGCACATGACCTGGCAGTTGATGGAGGGGAAGCCCTTGTGGTTGTTGTAGACCCTACCCTGCTCACCCGGTGGTGCTTTGATGCATATGTACGTGCAGTCTATAGCACCCACTACCTCAGGGTATTCTGCTAGTTGGTGGAACAGTTGCATATTGCTGGCCAATGCCTCAAGGGTGCTGGGGAAATATATGTGCTCACCGACATGTGCTGACATGGCATCCAGGAACTGGTGGAGTACCCTGGATGCTGATTCCTATGAAATCCCCATCATATCACCAGTTGGTCTTTGGAAGGTACCAGTAGCTAGTATTCTTAGACCAACACATACCTTGGTATCCACTGGGATGGGTTCCCCTCTGTTGGTTCTGTGTGTGAGGCATGGCCAGCACAGCTCAACAATTTGCTGTAGGAGGTCCCTGTCCACCCTATAGTACTCCACTATCTTCAGTCCATGTAGCCCCGGGTAGGTTACCCTGGGTCTGTACACACTTCTCCATCTCCTCACTGTGGATTGCTCAGCAGCATTCACAACATTACCAACCTCAGCACCTTGTACATGTTGGTTTATGATAGCAAGAGCAGCCCCTAACATTTTGTCTGACTTAAGCTTTTTCAGCTTTCCCTCTTTGTATACTGCAGTGTTGCAGAGTTCTTGAGAAAAAACAGGGGGGAATGGTGTTTGCAGAGTTTAAAGTGCTGGGCTGGGCTAGTCTGCTGCATGTGTAATTGGCTGATTCTGATATATTTCACCTGGCAGCTCTGCTAGTTCTCTTTGGTTAACTTCCTACTACTTCTTTTCCTTCCTTTTGCCTTTCTGTTTCTGCCCGGGGGGAAGTGCCACACAAACGAGCACAGACGCTCGCCAACGTGCACCAACGTGCACCAAAACGTGCACACGTGCACACACACTGTGTGTATGTTTGCAAAAAGTTTCCTATCTTATAACAGTGTGCACCTTGGGTTTGAGGTTTTCAAACAGGAACTCTGTAGACATGTCTCTTTGCAATCCTGAGCAACTCAGGACAAACATGAGCCACTGTGCTCCAATTAGCTTACAGCCTATCTGACACACACCCTCATGATGTCACCTATATTCTAGCCTTACACCCACCTACTCCAAATCTTACACTCTTTGGACATGCCTGACATGCTGGGGAAAATTGGGAATCACTATCCTTATCCTCATTTGCATAGGATTGCCTAGTAATGCATGATTACATCTCTCACACCGAGCTTCCCGCCTTAGCAACCACTAGTCAGTAGCCATGTTGTCTTCAGCCTGCCATTCACCTGCATGGCAGAATAAGCTTTTTAGTGAAAATGCCTATTTTTGGCTTTTTGGAATTATTTTCTTGTTTTTTTTAAGCACTGCACGTTTGTGCGGTGCTGCGCTATGCTTAAACATAGATGATTGGGGGAAAAAAAGTTAAATTCTTATGCTTTTAAACATTTTGCACTGCCAATGGCCTTATATTTGGCCACTGGCATGCTTCTTCAACTGTATGCATCCTTTATTTGGAGCTGTCATAGCTCCGTTTAGCTATTTGCAGAAATGTACTCCATTACCAATGGAGTACATTTCTGCAGGTAACACTAATCTTCCACGGACAGGTTAGTGGTTGCTGGATCTCAAATTTACCTCATTTGCATGTATTTTACCAGCAAATGAGGTAATTTGCATACCATGACGCTGTCCGTGCTAGATTAGCTTTAGCAGCTCTCGTGCACGCCTGTACAGGCTGTTCCTTGATCACACGGCAGACATCTGGCCTGTGTGACGTCATACACAACTCTAACACCCCGTACAAGCTTTTGAGAATCCGGGGGAGACTCTGACAAATAAAGAAAAACAATATCTGAACTAAGCTTTACTATATTTTCCTGACTGAATCTAGAAGAATTAATATTCCCCTACTTATTTAATAGAGCAAGGCAGATGATGTGGTGAATGGTCCATCTTGTTGTCTGGCCAAAGACAGAATACTCAATACTGAGTGATTTCTCTATGTAATATCAGGAATGTCCAAGGTGGCTGGAAGAATGGCTTCATTTAGTCACCTGACTCTAGGTTCTGACACTATTACCCTTTGAAGATTGAGACAGGATATCAGCATAAATGTGATAAGATGAATATTTAAAGTTTTTCTAAAGTTTATGGCAGTGTCTGGGGCTTCCCCTATTTTGCTGAGCTAATGAACAAAGGCTTCTTCCAGACATGTTGTCTTGGGTCCTATTCAGAATTGTGAGATAAGTACATCCATGGTCCAACAGATAGTCCAATTAAGAGCATTTTTCTTAAATTAAGAGGTATGCTAGTTGTTTAACCCATTCTTTTTCAGTGTCCTTTGCTAACATACATTCAAACATGTATATTCCTTCTCTGTCCAGCAGGACCCACTGTTGATACAATTTTTTAACACTAGCAAATTTAAAAACACATTTTGATTTTTCAAATGCCATACAGTTCTAATACATTTGTGACATAGGCATCTGTACAAATTAGTTTGATATTCAAATACCATACAGTTCTAATACATTTGTAAAACAAATATCTTGGATAAGTCAGTTTGATATTCAAAGGACATATCATTCTTTATGTAACTCCAGCTTGCGATGCAGGTACTAGCCCAAATCATCACATCTCATCCCCTTCAAAGTCTCAAGCTAGTTTTTCAAGACCCTTGGGAAATATGACTTCAGAGAAATAAGCCTATTTGGCAATATGTTACACCATTCCATTTCTTAAGCTTCCATCTGCCTTGGAATTGATAACTCTACTAGAGTGGACTGCTGTCATATCATATGCCTGCAACCCTAGGCTCACCCATGGTAACTTGGGATATTGTTGGCTGGCTCACTGTAGCCACATATCCCCCTACGACTCCTCCTTCCTCCTACACAAATGCTTACACAAGGGCTTCCATGTCATGGTAAGGTTTAATCATGTTAACATGGTACAGTCTGTGCTCCTGCATCCAGCCTAGCAGTTCTATCATGTAGTTAACATCACTGACCTTCCTTACCACTTTGAAGGGTCCCTCCCAAGCTGCCTGCAGCTTATTGTGTCTGACAGGAATGAAAATCATCACTTGTTGTCCCACATCATACTCTCTAGCTCAAGCATTTCTATCATGCCAGACCTTTTTCTGCTGTTGGGCGCCATCAATGTTCTCCTGAGCCAAGCCCATGAGCTCTTAAGCCTTGTCCTGAGGTTTAAGACATATGTCACAACAGATTCCTTGTGGGATTCACACTCACCTGCCCACTCATCACAGATCAAATCTAAGGGCCACCTCATCCTGTCCCCATGCAGCAACTCAAAGGCTGAAAAACCTGTGAATTTCTGGGGTAATTCTCTGTAAGCAAACAGAAGATAGGGAAACGTGTCCCTCTCTCTCTCTTTTACACTGGTCTGCAAATGCCTGTAGTATGATCTTTAGCATACAGTTTAACCTCTCCACAAGAGCATTAGTCTAGTGGTAGTAGAGGTGGTCTTTATGTTATTCACCCTGCACCAATCCACAGACAAACCAGCAGGTCTTACATGAAACTGGCATCTCTGTCAGTCAGTATTTCACTTGGGAAACTTATCCTGCTGAAAATCTCTAAAAAAATGTGCCACCTTTTCTGCCTCAATGAATGACAGAGCCACAGTTTCAGAGTGTCTAATAGCATAGTCTTCTACAACCAGTGAAGCTTGGGGTGCTCAGACACCCCATAATATCCATAGTTATCCTCCGAAATGCTTCCTCAATCAGAGGCAAAAGCATCTAAGGAGCCTTGACCTTGTCTCTTGCCTTGCCTATTTTTTGGCACTGCTCACAGGTCCTGCAGTACCCGGTTACATCCCTGCCAATCCCAGGCAAATAAAAGTTATGCATAACATGTCTCTTGGTATGCTTTATGCCCATATGACTTGCAAAATAAATGTGATGAGCTAATGCTATAAGTGAAATTCAATAGAATCCAAAAACAGCTTCAGGATTGAGGTACCAAGAGTGCAAAAGCAAAACGCAAATAATCCTTGAAAATACACAAAGTACCACCATGGATCTGGAAGTCACAAATATTTTATTGAAACACCCATTCAAGACAGTAAGCACTTTCGGGTTACATCCGTACCCTTCATCAGATATCAAACTATTGCATATCCTATACATTTAAATACTAAAAAAGGTGCCAAACATTTATTACAAAATATTTCATCCCTAAATGATCTTTCAAACTCAGCCACTAGATGGCAGCAATAATACATATATTTCATTTTAAACCATTCACTAGTTAAAAACCAATAAATAACCTTAGTATGCAAAATTAAGAATATATATATATATATATATATATATATATATATATATATATATATATATATATATATATATATATATATATATATATATATATAGATGTAGATATATAGAAAATCACAATAAAATCAGCAGTGAAAATGCATGTTAAGAATTGTTGGCACCTTTTTTAGTATTTAAATGTTACAATAAAAGATTTGTGACTTCCAGAGCCGTGAGTGGTACTTTGTGTATTTTCGAGTATTAATGCTAGAAGTGCCAGACGGTAAGCTCTGGGCACTAACAACTGCTGTATTACCTCACTTTCTTGCCCCACCTTTAGGGTTCTAGTCGCTATACAATAACCCTTTGTTCCAGTATACAAACTTTCCTTTTGCTTGAGAACCTGGTGCCTCACTAGCTACCTCCCTCAAGCCTTATAATGTAGGGTCTGAGAGCTGAGCTTGTCTCAACTCTATCTTTGTGACTTTTCCCATCTCCCATTTCACAGGAAGTCTGGTATCTTCCGACAATGGTACCTCTTTGGTAGACTGAATATTACCACTCATGTCTGCCCTCACAGTCACCCTGTCCAAGGGAACATCAGTACCTACCAGCAGCTGTGGTTCATCTTCAGACTCACTGCTACAGGGTAGCTCTCTCCCTGAATTAGCCACATTACCAGTACTGGCTTAAGGGGTGCAGTCTGTTTGGGTCTCCCCAGGCTACCAGATCCACATGCCACTCTCCAAGCCTGACTGCATGTCACTGCATGCACACACGGTGCTGCATTATGACAATTATTCCATATGAAGACATCAGCAGGTATTTCCTCAAATACACCGACTTGCCTGTTTCCTTTTCCACCTTCCCAGTCATGGTGAACCCTGAGCAAAGGCATATGGGATGGAATCCCTCCTAAAGCTCTGACTGGAGGGGACTGTCCAAGCAAGTATTGCTCCTCTTTAACTACTGTAGGTTTTACAATGGTTATATCAGAGGCTGTGTCTCATTTTGCAGTGGCCTGTTTTCTATCCACCAAGATAATGTACAAAATCTGGTAGTAGTTAGGTGCTCCTGTCACCTACAGACAACTTAACAATGGCATTCCATTATTCGCACTTGTTGGCTCCCACACCTTTTGTTTCCCACCTTGCCTCTGTGGACATGTATATGTTACATGGGCCTACAGTTTACATTTAAATCATTTAACCCTTGATCCTGGCCATGTACCTGAACTAGTGGCTTACACTGTTACTGGTGGACTCTGTTGGGGTAGTTTATTCTGCCCACCATTGATTCTCTTATATCCATGTGCAGCACTAAGTATCCTTTTCTGTGCAGTTACACTCTGCTTGCAAAGTAGAGATCCCCTTTTTCTCTAGCTCATCTTTAGAGTTGCACTCTCAGTCTGCCCCTTCTGCCAAGAGAACAAGGTAGTAATCATTGCAACCAGACACTCCACAATCAGCTACTCTATGGCACTTAACAATTGGTGTCCAGTTATACTATGTAATATTAACACTAATACAAATGGTAGTAGTTCAACATGACAGCTAGGCCTTTTGAAGTGGTCAACACAGTGTCACCAATTAAATATAAGCACAATCAATGGTTAAATGCTTTCTAAATGGACCGGCCACAATAAAAGTTTTAAATATATTTAACAATAAATAATAAAAGAACAGAAAAATACTGAATATATATTTACAGTAAACCAGAGAGCTCAAATCTCAGGAAATATTGAAAATAACATTGATGGCCAGACTCAGACAAATAAAGAAAAACAATATCTAAACTAAGCGTCACTATATTTTCCTGAATGTATCTAGGTGAATTACTATTTGCTACTTACTTAATAGAGCAAGGTAGATGATATAGTGAATGGTCCATCTTGTAGTTAGGCCCAAGAAAGAATACTCAATACTGAGAAATTTCTCTTTGTAATATCAAAAATTTCCAAGCTGGCTGTCAGAATGACATTATCTGGCCACCTGACTCTAGGTTCTCACATTATTCCCCTTTGAAACATGAGACATGATCTTAACATAGATGTGATAAAATGCATGTCTAAGTTTTGGTAAAGTTTATGGCAGTGGCTGGGCCTTCCACTCTTTTAGTGAGCTAATAGCAAAGGCTTCTTACAGACATGCTGTCTCTGGTCCTGCTCAAAGCTGGTAGATAAGTACATCCATGCCCCAACAGGTGGTCCAATTAACAACATTTTTCTTAAAGTAAGAAGTACGCTAGCTGTTTAACCCTTTCTCTTCTAGGGTCCTTTGCTAACATATGCACAGTCTCACATGTATATTCCTTCTCTGTCCAGCAGGGCCCACTGCTGATCATTTTTTAACACCTGCAAGTTTAAAAACACATTTTGATTTTCAAATGCCACCATTCTAATACAGATATAATAGAAATATGTTGAATAAATCAGTTTGATATTCAAAGGACATATCATTATTTACAGAACTGCAACTGGCTATGCTGGCACTAGCCCATAGCATGAGCATTTCTGTCATACCAGACATTTTTCTGCTGTAGGATTCCATCCAGGTTCTCCTGGGTCAAGACCATGAGTACCCTAAGCCTTGCCCTGAGGTTTAGGACATATGCCACAACAGAGTCCTACTGGGATTTACACTCGCCTTCCCCTACATCACAGAACAATTCTAAGTGCGCCTTCATCCTATACCCATAAAGCAACTCAAAGGTGAAAAACCTGTGGATTGCTGTATAGCTCTCTGTAAGCAAACAGCAGATAGGGCAAATATGTGCCCCTCTCTCTCTTAAACTGGTCTGCAGATGCATGTAGCACAGTCTTTAGCATACAGTTTAACCTGTCCACAAGAGCAATAGTCTGGGTGTGGTAGGGGCTGGTCTTTATGTGCTTCACCCTGCAGTAATCCCACATACAAACCAGAAGGTCTGACATGAAACTGGCACCTCTGTCAGTCAGTATTTATGTTGGGAAACCTATCTACTGAAAATCGCTAAAAAAAAATGACACATTTTCTTCCACAATGGAGGACAGAACCACAGCTTTAGAATATCTGATAGTATAATCTTCTACCTCCAATGGAGTTTGGGGTACTCAGACACCACATGATTTCCATAGCTACCCTCTGAAATTGCTCCTTAATCACAGTCAAAAGCATTAGAGGAGCCTTGATCTTGTCTATTGCCTTGCCTAATTTTTGGCACTGCTCACAGGTCTAGCAGTACCCAGTTTCATCCCTGGCAATCCTAGGCCAATAAAAGTTCTGCATATCATGTCTCTTGGTATGCTTTATGCCCATATTACCTACAAAAGGAATGTCAAGGGCTATGGCTAAAATTTCCAGACTGTAGGCTCTGGGCACTACCAACTACTGTATTACCTCACCTTCTAGCCCTCGTTCAAAGATCCACTCTTTATACAGTAATCCTTTGTTCCAGTATAGAGACTCCCCTTTTCTTTAAGAATCGAGTGCCTACCTAGCTACCTCCATCAAGCCTTGTAACATAGGCTCTGAGAGCTGAGCCTTTCTCAACTCTTTGGGACTTTCCCCAGCCTCTTAAACAGGAAGTCTGGTATTTAATGACAGTAGTGCCTCTCTGTCAACCTGGGACTGCCACTCACCTCTGCCCTTGCAGTCACCCTGTCCAAGGGAACATCAGTACCTACCAGCAGCTGTGGCTCATCTTCAGGTTCACTGCTACAGGGTAGCTCCTTCCCTGAATTAGCCACGTCACCAGTCCTGGCTTATGGGGTGCAGTCTGTTTGGGTCTCCCCAGACTACCAGACCCACACACCTGTCTCCAAGCCTGAATGCATGTCACTGCATGCAAACAAGGTACTGCATTATCAAAATCATTCCCTACCAAGACATCTGCAAGGATATCCTCAAATACACCTACTTGCTTGTTTTCATTTCCACCTTCCCAGTCAAGGTGAACCCTGCCCAGATGCATTCAGAATGGAATCCCTCCTAAGGCTCTGACTGGAGTGGGCTGCCCAAGCAAGAACTGCTCCTCTTTAACTACTGCAGCCTTCACAATGGTTATATCAGAGCCTGATTTCCATCCACCAAGATAGTTTACAAAATCTGGTCATAGTATGGTACTCTCATACGTATGTATTAGGTAAACTTGCTTTGAAATCGACAGAACATTGTGTATGAGTTTAAACTTTTGAGTTCCTTTAATGTATGCTGATTTTATTAACAAGTTGATTTAAATTTCTATTTTTATGTGTAAGTCTTTATTAACAATTTGTCTATCTGTCTTGATTATGTTATGTGTGGAGCTTTTCTCCCCGGGCCTCTACTGAAAATGGACATATATCCAGCTAAACTAGCCCGGTCAACAAATGTAAAATAAAATAAAATAAATAAATAAATAAAATAAAATACTCCTGTTGTATTCAGACAACTTAACACTGGCATTCTGTTATTCCCACTTACTGAATCCCCCACCTGTTGTTTCCCTCCTTATCTCTGTGGACATCTATATTCTACATGGCCACACTAGTTACATTTAAAACATTTAACCCTTGATCCTGGCTATGTACCTGAACTAGAGGCTTACCCTGTTATAGGTAGACTCTGTTGGGGCAGTTTATTCTGGCTACCAGGGGTTCCCTTATATCCATGTGCAGCACTGGGTATCCCTTTCTCTGCAGTTATGCTCTGCTTGCAAATTAGAGATCCCCCTTTTTCCCCAGCTCACCTGCAGAGTTGCCATATTCTGCCTGGAGTATAAAGAAGTGATGGCTGCCACCAGACACAGCACCTTATGCTACTCTATAGCCCTTAACAAAAGGTGTCCAATTATACTGTGTAATATTAATACTAATTACAAATGGTAGTAGTTGAACAAGACAGCTAGGCCTTCTGGAGTGGTCCACACAGTGTCACCAATTGAATATAAGCATTCTCAATGATTAAATACTGTCTTAATCGACTGGCCACAATAACGGTTTTAAATATATTTAATAAAAAGTAATAAAAGAACATAAAAATACTGAATATATATTTAAAGTAAACCAGAGAGTTTAAGTCAGTGCAAATACTGAAGATAACTTTGATGGACAGGCTCAGAAAAATAAAGAAAAACAATATATAAACTAAGCTTCACTTTATTTTCCTGACTGAATCTAGGAGAATTACTAGTCCCTGCTTACTTAATAGAGCAAAGCAGATGATGTGGTGAGTGGTCCATCTTGTAGTCAGGCCCAAGACGGAATACTCAATACTGAGAAATTTTTCTTTGGAATATTGAAAATTTCCAAAGTGGCTGTCAGAATGACCTCACCTGAGTCTAGGTTCTCACACTATTCCTCTTTGAAGCTTGAAAGAGGATGTGATAAGATGCATATCTAAAGTTTGCTAAAGTTTATTGCAGTCCCTGGGGCTTCCCCTCTTTTACTGAGTTAATGAACAAAGGCTTCTTCCAGACATGCTGTCACTGGTCCTGTTCAGAGCTGGAAGATAAGTACTTCCAAGGCCCAATAGGTGGTCCAATTAACTGCATTTTTCTTAAAGAAAGTGGTAAGCTAGCTGTTTAACTTCTTCTATTCCAGAGTCCTTTGCAAACATACATTCAGTCTCAAATGTATATTCATTCTCTGTCCAGCAGGACCCATTGTTGATACATTTTTTTTAATACTAGCAACTTTACAATCACATTTTGATTTGCAAATGCCATAGTTGTAATAGAATTGTGACACAGGCATCTGTACAAATCAGTTTGATATTGAAATATCATACAGTTCTAATACATTTGTAAAACAGACATCTTGGATAAATCAGTTTGATATTCAAAGGACATATCATTCTTTACATAACTCCAACTGGCTATGCTGGCACTAGCCCATATCATCACATCTCTTCCCCCTTTGAAGTCTCAAGCTCGTTTTTCAAGTGACCATTGGGAAACATGGTTTGAGAGAAATAATCCTATTTGGGAAAATGTTACACCATCCCCCTGTCTTGAGATTCCAGCTGCCTTGTCATTGTTAACCCTACTATTATGCTGTGCTGTTATATCACATTCCTTCAACCCTAGGCCCCACCATAGTAACTTGGGATTTTGTTGGCTGGCTCGCTGTAGCCAAAAATCTCCCCTCAGACTCATCTTGCCTCCTAAGCAAATGCTTAGCACATGGGCTTTCTGTCATGGCAAGATTTCATCATGTTAACATGATCCTGCATCCTGTATCCTGTCTAGCAGTTCTACCATGTAGTTAACATCACTGACCTTCCTTACCACTTTGAAAGGTCCCTCCCAAGCTGTCTGCTGCGTATTGTGTTTGAAAGGAATGAAAATCATCACTTGCTGTCCCACAGCATACTCTTTAGCTTGAGCATTTCTGTCATACCCGATGTTTGTCTGCTGTTTGGCTCCTGCCAGGTTCTCCTGGGCCAAGCCCACGAGCTATTAAGCCTTATCCTGAGGTTTAGGACATATGCCATAACAGACTCCTAATGGCATTCACACTCACCTTTCCATGCATCACAGGTCAAATCTAAGGGCCCACTCATCCTATCCCATATGGCAACTCAAAGTTGAAAAACCTATGGATTCTTGGGTACTTCATTGTTAGCAAAATACATAAAATAAGTTTAACTATATTTTCCTGACTGAATCTAGGAGAATTACTATTCCCTACTTACTTAATAGAGCAAGACAGATGATGTGGTGAATGGTTCGTCTTGTTGTCAGGCACAAGACAAAATAATACTGAGAAATTTCTCTTTGTACTATCAAACATTTCTAAGGTGGCTGGCAAAATTACCTCATCTGGTCACCTGACTCTAGGTTTTCACACTATTCCCCTTTGAAGCTTGAGACAGGATCTTAGCATAGACATGACAAGATGCATATCTAAAGTTTTGGTAATGTTTATTGCAGTGCCTGGGGCTGTTAATGAGCAACAGTGTAACAAGTTTAGACTGTTTATAATCCTTTTCTATTGACAGCAAGGCTATAGCTAACTGTATATACCAGCGTTAGAGCATTTTTAAACAGATCCTTCTTCAATGGAGAAACTTGGGACAAGCCATTTATTGTTTATCGGAAACGTGGATCATTTAAAAATGTGCTTGAGCATGGCTATAAGGGAATTAAAACAAATAGAAAGTTAGATATGTTTAAATTTGGCCATTGTAATCACTCTAAATATTTACAAGTTTGTGACAATTTTTTTGTTAAAGGAACACAGTTAAAAGTGAATGGCCACTATACCTGTGGATCTAGTCATGTTTTTTATTTGGCATGATGAGGTTCCTGTTCTGAATTTTATGTTGAAATGACCAATAGAAAATTGCTGAATAGAATTTATGAACACTTGACCGATATTAAGAATTGTAAAAAAATGCTTTATTTAGGCATATTGAAACATATGGTCAACATAGTTTTTATTTTATGATTTTAGATCAAATTATTGCTGATTCCTGGGGTTATGTGGTAGAAGCGCACTTGGCAATGAATGAATTAAAATGGCAGATTAGTTTAGATGCTACAAGTTTCCCCAGGTTGAATGACTCAGTGTCTATTTTTTCTGTTTTAAAGTTAAAATATTTAGCTAATTGATGTTATTTAAGCTTAACTGATTTTAAAATTGTTAGGTCATGTGATTAAATAATTGCATTTAAATGGATTCCTTCTAAAAGTTTTTTAGTTCTGAAGAAGTTCTGTTAATAGAGTAGGAACGAAAGTGCTTAACATTATTTATTTTATTAAAGTTTTCAGGATATTCATCTATCTGGCTCCCGCCATTTATTGACACATCACAGGAATTTGTTGTTTTATATTTAGTGCCTCGGGCTTCATCTCTTTTTACTGAGCTAATGAACAAAGGCTTCTTCTGGTCAGGTTGTTTCCGGTCCTATTCAGAGCTGTGAGATAAGCACTTCCATGAGCCAACAGGTTATCTAATTAGCAGTATTTTTCTTAAAGTAAGAAGTAAGCTACCTGCTTAACCCCCTCTCTTCCAGTGTTCTTTGCTAACATACATGCAGTCTCAAATGTATATTCCATCTGTGTCCAGCAGGACCCACTGCTGATGCATTTTTTTAACACTAGCAACATTACAAACACATTATGATTTGCAAATGCCATACAGTTCTAATAAGTTTGTAACATAAGCGTTTGTGCAAATCAGTTTAATACAGTTCTAATACTTCTGTAACACAAGCATCTTGTATAAATCAGTTTGAGGTTGAAAGGCCATATCATTGTTTAAAGAACTCCAGCTGGCTATGCTGGCACTAGCCAATACCATCACAGTATGCAGCAGAAAAGAAGTGTTATTGTAGTTTTAAAAGTTAAACATAGCTTTTTGAGTCTTTTATTTAGGTGTATCAAACTGAGCATGCATATTCCAACTGTAAAAGCAAGTACACATGCATTAGTCTGTAGCATAAACCAACTATAGGAGTCAAATATTAAACTTTAGTCAGAGGTTGTGGGCTCAAATACCATCCCCTGGATTCACGAATCCTCCGTGTAAGACTAAATAAGTCTTACTCGGAGGCTGCAGTTGAATGGTATGACGTCAGCATGCCATGAATATTCATGAGGGCACGCTGCCTCTACCCCAAGTCTAACATGGACCGTGCAGGAAATCAAGGGGCGTGTCGGACTGCCGATCAGTCTAAAGGTCCACGCACCTGCAAATGTCTGAAATGCAAAATGTCAACACACAAGAGTGAGTCTGCTCAAATGTCCATGTACCCAACACCACACTCCCTGACATTGTAAACCCTCAGCACAGTTATAAAAAGTAAAACATTATTTTTTTTTCTAATTCCCTATATAGCTGCCCGTATTTGCATGTGTGTGCGCGGGTGGGCCCATTGCTTAGCTGCAGTTAGCAATCTCAACATGGAAGAGCATAATAAGGAATGTTTATGCAAATTACACCAAATAGCAATAGCATAGTGGTAAAGCATTCACACAAAGAGGAGGCATTCACAGTTCAAGTCCTAAGACTCCCCTTCCTATTTTATTTTAAAAATTAGTATATGAAATAATTCCTGTCCCAACACTCCCCTTCCTATTTTATGTTCAAAATTAGTATATGAAATAATTCCTGACATATATGATTAAACTTTTTCTAAAAAGCATTGAAATGGCCTATGTATTAGTGAACAAAATGTATCTTCATAAAGGAATTTGACATATAATTTCCCACAGTTAAGCAACACTATAACCAGCGCAATATAGTTGCCCGTAGTTAAGCAGCGCTTGACCCAGCGCAATATAGTTGCCCATAGTTAAGGAGCGCTTTTCCCAGTGCAATGTCGTTGCCCATAGCTAAATAGTGCTGTACCCAGTGCAATGGGTTTGCAAGGAGGTGCGCGCCATCGCAACCATCGCACCGTCGGGCAACGTGGAGCAATGTAGAGCAAAGTTGCTTAAACACAGCCACAGCCCCTAACCTGTCTGGACAGTAGTAAAATTAAAAAGCAATGACAAGGTTTGAACCCAGGACACTGTGCACCATAATCAATGCACTGAACCACTAAGCCACAACAGCTTAGGGGAAACAGCCACTGTTAACGTATATATGCTTATAAATGGTAGATTAACCATTGCTAAGCAGATCTGCAGTCAGCCGAGAATTTTCAAAAATGGCCAATCACAAAAAAGTGTGGGAAATGTGGCATATTTAAGCCCCATAGGCAGGAATACTCTCCATAACTGATTGTAGCTCCCATCTGCAGTTAGAATGGCTGGTGCTGGAGAGGGTACATGCTTTAGAGTGCAACGCCGGGGCATCAAGGAGTCGAAATACATGGTTTGGCTCCTTTTCCACCATCATGAGTCAAGAGTCCTGCAGGGCCAGTTCCAAGGGACGGAGTACAAAGCAGAGGCTTGGAACCGGTTAGCTCATGATCTCACCAGTGTCACAGGCATTCCTTGGACTGGTGATCAGGTTCGTCACCACCATGCAGACCTGAAGAGACGGAAGCAGGACCTACTGAACCAATGGATACAGGAGGCCCATGGGATGCAAGATGCCCCACAACTGAGTAGGTATACATGGAATGCAGTATGTACGACATGCTAATTTATTCTATATAATGGATAGGTATGTCTCAGTATCCCTTCATTTACTTCACAGCTGCAGGTGTCCGTGCTGTGAATCAGCAAGCCTATACAGATAGGCTGCTAAGGCTGAGCCACCAGGCAGGTTAGTAATTATTTTGCATGTATTATTATATAAAATAGGTGAGAGAGCCTGAAAGAAAGTGTTGTAGCCCAATAATAGAACCATAATATGCCCTGAATAATCCCTCTGCATGTACTGTTATATAAAAAAAGTCAGAGAGCCAGACAAAGAGTGTAGTAACCCATTAAGAAAGGTAAAATATGTCCGAAATAATATCTCTGCATGCACTGTCATATAAAATAAGTGAGCAAGCCTGAAAAGTAGTGTTCTAACTTTTTAATAAAGATATAATATGTCTTGAATATGTCTGCCATATGCACTGTAATATCAAATAAAGGAGAGAGCCTGTGGAAAAGTGCGTAATGTAATTAATAAAGGAATAAAACTTGGAGTGTGTCTGTGTCACTTACTTTGAAATGTTGTTGTGCCCTTGCATTATACAAATAGTACTGTTTTAATAAGTGCTGGCAACCCACAGTTGGGCAGCCCCATCTAAAGTGTTTGATGGAAGTGCCAGTAGCTGTGAAGCATATATACAGTCCTCAACAGTCAGTTACTGGCTGGCATGCATAAGTAAATCTGGCACATGAGTAGCTTGTTAATTTGTTCCCCAGAAATGTGAGTGTGCTACACAAAATGCAGGGTTCTGTACAAATTAAACTGAAAATGTCATGTGAACACATCCAGATATGTAGATAAAGAAATATAAATAAAATCAATAAATGTGTAGCAGTAACATCTGCATCTTGGACAGTTAGTATGTCAGATATAGGTCATGTATATAATGAAGTAGCCAAACCCATTACACAACCTAATGCATGTTGGCAAGTGTAATAATACATGTAGGGGATATACACCTGCAGTCACTAGGAATGTAGTGTAGACTAAAAGTACTTATAAGATGTTAATTGAGGTTTCTTTCTACACCCTACTGTATATGTATAAGCCATGCAATTCCACACCTCAATGGGTATGTGTAATCTCAAAACATTTGTTGGGACATATGTCCTATTGTTCTATAAATATCTGCATTCACTTTGATGCATGTGCCCTGTTCAAACACCACAATCATGGTGGCCTGTTGCTAACAATCCCTGCATGCTGTTGGAATGTCCACTGTCGTTCAATATATGCATGTGTTATGCTTGCTGTTCAACTGTTGGAACCTTGGTGTGTTGGGTTAATGGGAATTTTACTGCATGCTGTTACAACTAATTTGGAATGCTGTTGTTTATGTTGTAATTAAGCACACCTAATCACAGAATGTATGAGAAGGCCAGTCCCAGCGGTCCCACCTGTCCCTCCTCAGCTGGCGAGTGCATCTGGCACCAGCAGGTCTGGTGCCCAGCCCGGGCTCCCCTCCTCTGTTGGTCCTGTGCCACCTTCAGGTGGAAGCGTTGCAGGGAATGGGGCTCATCCTCTCCGTGCAAGCATGGGCGAAGAAGGGCCACCTGTCACCCTTCGAAGGGTCCGGGTTGTGGTGCGTTGGGAGATCCAGCATTCAGTCGCTGATCTCCTACACCAGCTTGAGGCGAGAGTGGTGCGTCTCACGGGCGAGCCTGCCCATCCTACGCAGCCCCCAGCACAGCCACCCTCGGGGCTGTGAAGGTGCAGTGGTGACTGCCCATGGGTGGGGATCTCAGTTCCACTGTTACCATCTGTGGGCTCATGGGCTTGCGATTTTCAAACATCCGTCCCCATTAATTGTGATCACCCACCCCATGTGTCATACACCACCACTGTATGCGTCTTGTTTTTCTTGTCTGTTTACCTCCCCAACCTACCTCCCCAAATGTACCTACTTCCTCTACCTCACTTTACACTCTCACCTGAAAAACAAAAAAAAAAAAAGGGCAATCTGTACCCACAGAAAAATTACACCCCATACATAGCTGCCCATTTCGCACACATGTCCGTTGGACATGTAAACTGATAATTATAATTGGCAGTACAACATACTTTGTTGCCCTCACCCAGGTGTGGAAGGTTTCAAATTTCACTCCAAATTTATTGCATATGCACAGCTGTTGCTGGTAAAAAAATGGGCAGATATGGACCTTCCCCACACCCATCCTGCACATCCCGAGCTTGTTTTCCTACTGTCTTTCCCGCTTTTTGCCCCCTTTTTCACCACTTTCCTATCTTCCCATTTTCTTTTCTTTCAAAGAAATTAGCGCGGGGGTTAGTGGGATTAAGCACTTTTAAGCAGTAGTTAGTGGGTTTAAGCAAGTGTGCACATGTGTCCTCTTAGCTAAGCATCATTAAGCATCACGCAAACCCACTTACAACTGCTTAAAAGTGCCTTAGTCACTCTATGTCAGGGCCCTTGTTCTGCTCAGCAGCAAAATAAAATACCTCTCTCAGTCTTGAGCCCCAGACCTTGGACACACTAGACTGCATGAAGTACCACTAAGCCACAGCGGATATACAATACCTTGATGCTGAAATAAATATATCATGCATTACAATGAGGGAATGTAAAGGGAAAATAGGAATGCCATAACACAAATCTTGTTCTGTGGGTCTTTACCAGCAGTTGCCGTGGAATTGCATGACATGACTGTGAAAAGAGAACCAGCCATTCTAGCAGGGAATAATGTTACAGTAGCACCTTAGAAACCCCACACAGTATCAGACCAGGATAAACACTGGCATAGTTGAACAGGGCAGAGGCCAGACTTCCCAACTGTGACTGCTTTACAGGGATGTTCCTGATTCGTAAACAAATGTTACCTGTGCCCCTCTGAATCACTCTGAAAAGTACTAACATTAGGCAGAAAAGTGGGGAATCACACTTAATGAATAATGTCAATAAGTGAGAGTAGACACTGCATGCACGTCAGAAAAGATGTAGTAATATATATGCTCCGATTCCCTCAAAGTCTCAACTGAAATATATCTGTAATATATTACAGGTGCTCACTTATATGTACCTTTCCCTGAGGCTGTTCAAATATATATCTGAGAGTATCTGAGGCCTGGCAGAGCAGAAACATACAGGCATATCAGCATTTCTGCTGTTACACACTCTGCAAATAGTTTTGGAAGGAGTTCCACAAGCATGCCCTTATGTAGGAGTACAACACAGAAATATCAAAGGATGTAGCCATGTACTGCTAGCAACCAACTGTGACAATGCCATTGTTCCAGTACTGAAAAGACTGGTGTGGTGCACAGACAAAGAATAATAGGCTAACCTCTGGCTACCATCTGGATATGTCCACAGGTGGGAGCTACGCAGACAGACTACTTGCCTTGATAGACTAACAGGTACACAGCAACCCTATATGTTCAGCAAGATAAACATCACACGATAATAAATAATGCTCTCTGCAATTCTGCACCCCTACCCAAAAGTACTATATACCTGTGTATTCAGGCAAAACCAAGGGTGTAGGTAGGAATACTCAGTACTGAAATATGTCCAATTGTCTTGAGCAGCCTGTGCTAATGTCAACACAAACAAACCACAAACTGTTCAGAAGTGAGTAACTTAATAATTATAGTATAGCAGTTCACAAACAGTGCATGTGCCAGAGGAATGCATTGCAATAACTACTTTTGTGTGGCAGTTAATTGTCTAATTCAAAAAGAAAGTACATACTCCCATGTATCCTGTGTTAGCATTTGGAGGGGTGAGTAAAAGTCTACACTGAGAAGTGTGTACTGAAAGCAGCAACATTCAGGTTTGAGTACAACATGCATATCACTGACTATAACCCCAGCTTCAGATATGAGACATATACCAACCTTCTGACTGACACAACGGTGTCCAGAGCAAACAAGCATGGGCCCACCTTGGAAAGCTGAAAGGGCTACGCCTACCTAACCTAGCATTTTATAGCAGTGGGCTGCAATTACAGTGAGTACTGCAATTACCACACAGCAGGCTGCATGCAATTACTAAATGGTGGGCACCAACTGGTGCAGAGGCCGTCACATGCACATGTGCAGATACCTAGAAAAGCAGGCTGTACCTGCTGTCCACACATGCAATAATATCATTGCAGGAACAGAGAGAGAGAGAGAGAGCGAGAGCGTGAGAGACAGAGACAAAGACACAGACAAAAGAGACAGAAACAGAAACAGATAGAGAAAACCCAAAAAACACATATGCATTTGCCGGCATGTAGTAGATGTTTTTGAAGAGTACTCTACAGACTGTGAATCATACATATGTGGCAGCAGTACGTATCTATATGTATCGGCACATGTGCATAGGGCAAGGGACATACTGCAACTGTTAGTGAATGGTGGACATATATATGTTGTTGAAGGTTGTTATGTGCATATATCTATGCAAGTTGTAGTGTGTGGCATAGAAAACATCATGCAGTGATGGTATATGTCATGTGGTGGTTAAACGCTGTGGGACTGATTTGTCAGATCTGCTGTGTTACAGCCAGTGAGGCCTGCTAAAGCTACATGGGCTGAGGACACCAAAATTCATTCTGCACAACACTGTCCCCCCATGGTGATATACCCACCATGAAAGATGGACTGTATATGTGCCTATATGTACATCTATATGTACAGCAATAGATGTTTAGATGTATGTATGTATATATATATATATATATATATATATATATATATATATATATATATATATATATATATATATATATATATATATATATATATATATATATATATATATATATATATATATATATATACATAAATATAGAGAGAGAAAGAGAGACAGAGACATGGGGTCATACGTACTGCAACAGGTGCATGGTGACCAAGGCATGGACTGAAGACCAGTGTCGATACTGCAGTGCCATCCCTCCTTTCCAAAACACTGTACCCATTAACTACCACATAGGTGGAAATCTACCTAACACTGAAGGTGTGATAAGGGAACATGGGACACAGGTGAACAGTAGCCTCCCCTTTGATAATCACAGTGTCACACTAGTCTTGTAATCTGTCTACATGGTACGTGTCATCACAAAAGTTGTATCATCTAGGGAAATATAGGTCAGTGTTCCCCTCTACTCATCACAATGCCCCATGTGGTATGTACCTCATATGACAACCACAGCAAGTGGAAAGGCCACAGACATACCTCACAAAGAGTAATACTGGCCTCAAACAGATGCCCTATGCAGACTGACTCACAAAACCACAGCTAGACTGTGTTGCATATCGCCCACACAGAGATGACCTCTGCCGGACATACAGAGGTATGTCACACCCATAGCTGTTGGACAATACCATGTCAGCATATTACAATCCATCTGGGCTACACACTCTAGGGCCCTAAACCTCATCAGCTCACTAAACAGCACATGCTGGAGGGATAGGTTCCTATCTCAGAGATATGCCATACTCTGGAATAAACCACCTATCAAAAGCAAACAAGGCTCCTCATTAGCAGTTGTTATAAATACCCCTGATGATTGTTTGGGAGATAGGTAATACACCCCAGGAATAACCTCTGTGGTTCTGGTTGAAAGGGGCAAGTGAAATCAAATTACATGTATGTCAAAGGCCTGGGTAGCATATGGCTAGGCAGCTCTAGGACCTAGGGCCAATAGCATATTACCTACCTATGACACGATGCACACACACATGTACTCAGTGCAATACCTGCTATGTGAGGTTGAATAAGTGTGATGGTGAATGTGTGCAAGGTCTGTAAAGGTGTGATAGCTTAGTGTGAATTTGTTTCCATCATGGTAGTTTGTGTCCTAGCTGTGAGGCCAGCAAAAGATGTGTATGTTATTGCTAGGCAGACATAGTAGTATGGCATACATTGTGACGTAGTTCCTTGTTGACGACTGTGCTGTCCCACTGTAGGCTAAAGCAATACATGTATGCTTAGTGAGTGGTACTGCTGGTGAATCCAACTCCCATATGAACTGTAGTGCTACCTGAAGCTGTAGACCTAAACAGCACAGTATGGTGTATGTTCACATTACTTGGAAACACTGTCTTTGTGTTTCCTGTAGTCTGCACAGATTACATACCTCAGGCATAAGGTTTTGTAAGTAGTGGCACACAATACTCTATGGTACACAGGTAAAGCTCATCTGGGTTGGCATACATTTGTGTTTTGTATGTATGTCTGGTGTGTGTGTGTAATTATGCCTGTACCATGCCCGCAATCATATGTGTGTTACAGGGTATACGTGTGTATCTAGCAACATTTATACACTGTTACAGAAGTATGCCACCTATATTAACAACTGTGCGCATATGTTAGGCAGGGGTATGGCACCAATGACTAGGCTGGTTTACTGGTAATACTGTAACTGTACTTTACATTCATTGCAATGGATGACATCTTTCTTCATGCATTAGCTTGATATATACCCTTGTGGCGAGGTTGTGCATTGTGTCACAAACAGTGTGCCAGGTACTGGTGTACAGTGGTTTGATATATAGAGTGTGCCAGGCACTGTCAGTCAGTTGTGGCCTGAGCACCAATATGTGGTATTGAACGTGTGTATCCTCTGACAGACAAACGGATGCTATATATGGCAGTTAAGTGATATCTGTAGTTAAGGGTGTAAAGTGTGCCACATGACTCGCTCACACATATTGTTCATTTCTCTTTCAGGGCGATGGCCCACCAACGTAATCCCTGTTACACAGCAGCAGAGGAACAGGAAATCCACCACAGCCTGGTGCAGCACTACTCCCTGCTGTTTTCCAGAAGCAGCCAGCACCAGCATGAGCAGACTGCACTGTGGCAAGATCTTGTTCATTGGGTAAATGACATAGGCATGCATAACTGGACATATGAGCAGTTACACCATCATTGCAGTGATTTAATTAGACATGTCCGGCAGCGTGCGTCTGATATCCATAGACAACAGCTTGCCACAGGTGGTAGGGTGGCCTTTCATCCCCCCTCACCAAAGTGGAGGAGCTGTTCCTAAGCATGATGGCTCCTGGCCAACAACAGCAACTGCAACAGACATGTGTCGTCATGGAGGCCGGAGCCACCCAGCATGTTGACATGGAGCATGCAGGTAACATGCCCTATCTGTAGACAACTGTTACATGTATTGTTAGATTATGCATATGTGAGATGTGTACTGTGTGTTTAGAAGTTGTGCTGCATAGTGTTGTGCAATACTGATATTTGTAATATTATCTGTATACCTGTGACTGTCGACTGTTGTTCTACTGTAGTTTAGCAAACCCACAATAGCAATGCCACAGTTGTGGCCACTGACAAACTGTCTCATATTCTTGTAGGTTCCTCTGGTGTGACAGCAGGGCAGATGATCCATGCTGGTGAGTGTGTTATAACTTTAATATTGGTAATGAAATGTGCATGTCATAGGTGAGGTGTAGGCCATGTACACGTAACACACCTACGCATAATGCATGCTGTGCATGCTTGCTGTGAGACGTTGCACATCTCAGTAATGTCAGTAGCTGCCTCAGTCACATGCAATACACAGAGCATCAGACACACTTGTGGCAACACCGTACTGCACATTGGATAGGCATAGTTGATACACATGTACACAACATAACACGTTTGTCATACGCAGTACACTTCAACATGCTACACATGGTGTAACCACACACCCACTGTAAGGTCACACTTCAGTATCCCACATGTCATCCACACAGCACACATGATACACCTGAGGGGTAGAGGCCTATCATGGGGCTGTGCAACACTCTTCAACACATAACACAGTCATGTTAGGCAATGCTTCCTATCGGGCACCTCGCACACCCATGTACAAAGTGGCTGTGTAATTGTGAACGTAGCCACGGCACTGCAGTTCAGGTACAGCATGCTAGGTGGTGGTCTATCACACATTAGTAGCCTTGAGTGACCACATGATGCATGATGATGATGGCTCTTGGTACTACATCCCATCCAGTTACAGTGACCACAGTACTACACATAGCAGTCATTGCTTTGCACCTCAATGTTGTGTGTGTGCAAACATATGCATCTATACACAATATGCATAGCAGTCGACATCTGTACAAAGTGACACATACATGTCCTGGAATGCTATTGGGTGTATAGGTCACATGACACACATTGGGTATGTGTGATGTTTAATGTTGCAGTCATGTAGCATGCCATGTCATGGCTGGCACTGACATATCTGCAATATGTCCCACACTCACCATAACCACTGTACAATGGCCATGTCGAGCATTGGTATTCCATCACTTATACATGCACCACTCATCCCAAGTGTGTACATAGCAGGCATGTGCTACACCTGTGCCCACAATTATCTACTACAGACACAGACACTGTAATCAGACATGTAAATCTATGTGACACACAGATAACACATGCAGCCATGGCATGTATACCTGTGAGTGATGGTGCACAGGACATTGCAGAGCTTATAATACTTGCACAGCAATGTTGTGTCCTTGTAAACATTGTGTGCCAGGGTGTAGCCAGTCACTGAACAACTACACACATGCATCAATGCCATGTATACTGTTATTACCTAGGGCTGTCTACACTAACACTGCATGGTCTTGAGCAACACATATTCTGCATGCTGACGTGTGAGGTGACTGTTTGCCTTGTGATACTGTCACCCACCTTCAACCACTATTGAGTATGTTTTGGATTGCTGGTGTATGTGTGTATCTGCTGTAGTGAGGAGTGTATTTGTGTGCATGTGTGCATGTGTGATAACATCATGTACAGATTGTAAAGTGTGTTTCCTGTCTTTATCTCAGAGGTGCTGAGGTTGGGTTGGCTGAATGCAGCAGGGAACCTGAAGTCACTGCCACAAATAGTGGAGATGATGATACATGTATTGTGGCACAGGCAGGTGTGACACGGTCTGTCATTGGTACGCCAATCGACAGTACACAGCTTTCCACCTCATCTATGCACACACTCATGCTGCCAATACATCCCTCATCACCAATGGCCTTAGCCGAGGGACAGCATACAGTTGGCATTGACCAGGATAGTGTGGTATCCATGGCACTTGCATCCCCTCACAGCAGCCATACCCAGATTCCTGGAATGGTACCACATAGGCGGATGTCCAGGGGTTCTTGTGGGAGCACAGCTGGTCATAACGCCCCTGGAAGACGTGCCCCCACAGTTCTTACAACCTCAGGTATGTTCCAGGCTGTAATGCAGGCACAGGCACATATGGAACGGTACACTAGACAGGGACTAAAGGCGCAGAGGGACCATAACACTTCCATCAATGACAGTATCCGCGATCTTGCCGGTGCCATCCGTAATTACACCAAGGTCATTTATAGACATTGGGGGGAGACATTAGATGCACTCCACAATGTGTTTTCCATGAGCCAGAACCGTGCTGGATGGTTGAGACGTCAATGCAGATGTATGCCAGCAACATCAATGGCTGGCAGTCATCGCGGATGACCCACTGATCACAGCTGCTCCCCTAGTGGCAATACCAGCCCCAGCAATGCTGGGGCTGGCCTGTTGATTGACCGTCCTAGTAGACCATGTGCACATGACTTTTGTCAGTCCCAGCAGGGACATGGGTCCAGTCGATATACCTCTGCCTCTGATGATAGTACCCAGTCAGGCATGGTACCTGATACTATCCGTAGCACCCCTGCCGGGCACAGGTACCGTGTCGGTGCCCAGAGACAATGAACTGTACAGCCTGGCAGGTACAGTCTGTGGCTGTCCCACAACCTCCCGTATATGGCAGCCACATGGTGGAGCTGTGTGCATGCAGACCCACACACATAAACCAAACACCTAGGGCTCACACATACACACACACATTACATCAACATTGGCCCATGCTGTACTGTTGTCCATCACACACACACACACACACACACACACACACACACACACACACACACACACACACATACATGTCGATTGGATGGGTCAATGTCGGGCTCTGGCAAACCAACAACACACCCTGTGCATATGATGAAACCTGTGCCATCTCCTGTCATCTGTAACATTGATGCAGGAACAGGCTAACATGGTGCTGATGCACAGGGTGACATTATAGCAGTGTAGCAATGTTAGCATGTTGTCAACAGGAAAGTGTAATAATATCATTGTAGGTATAGCTGAGCAGGCATGATGCATCAAAGCTATGATTGTCAATGTAGTATTGTTTACACCAGTGTTAAGTCTGAGTATGTATTGTCTGCCCATGTGCCACTTGGCTGAAGTGTATAGGGTTGCCAGCATGTGTTAGTGAGTGGACAGTACGTGTGTGATGTGTGCAGTACAGATTAGCAAGTGTACATCTGTGAACATGGTGGGGGTGCACTGTCTGCATGTACATGCATAGTGGACACATGGGATGTGTGTCATACCCTGTATTACACAGTGTTAACATCTCATAGCATTTCTCGGTGGCCAGTATGCATTCTACTACAGATATGTTCTAACATGGGCACACATGTGAGTATGACATGGTTTGACACTATGCTGTGGGTGATACTGTTACTATCTGTCGATGTTTTGCATTCTGGTAGTATACACAACCTCAACAGCCTGACTATAACCAATCATTAGATGATGTCCTGACAAATGACACACAAATGTAGGGAACTCAGTAACATTTGGATCCTTCCGGTACTATACTATAACAGTAACCAGTGATATTGACCGCCACCCGTTCCTGGGATCACACCTGTTTGGCATATAGCCCTCTAAGGTACATGCAAACACACTAGGGATATGTCCATCCACATCTGGAAATGCATGTATTGGCCTAAAATGCATTCTCTGGATGGGACACATATCCTACACAAGGGTATCATACAGACAGATACCTGTTGTCCAACACATGCTGTATAGCTGTAAGCCAACTATAGCATAGTCATCCACATTTACTATACATATTATCTCGACAGTACCACATAGGTGGTAGCCCCCAACATGTATGTCGGGTACCAATGTGTACATACAGCCAAGTGTTATGGTCATCTGTCCCTTGGTATCCACATATCCAAAGGTATTGGAAAGTCCCTTGGTGTATCACATAAGAAATTAGGGGCCTGTATGCATATCCACAAGGCTGTTGTACACCTATAATTACTTTCCATTATTGACAGACTTTGTTTTGTATGAACATGTTTGACATATACCCCAGGCATGTACCCTCACTCACATTAGTCTATAGAAACTGTCATGGGTGTGTGTGACACAGATTACCTTGGCCACAGATCACTACAGTGGCTGTTCTTGTCACATACATACATATGTGACGTACGATCTGAGAATCAGCGGCACAATCTGTCAAAGGTAACAAATGCATTCATGCAGTATGCAGGCTTCACACCTATGTACTAATTGAGGTCACATGTACATATATTTATTTGCCACACAGATACCTGATGTGTGCAATGCACATACTGTTTTAATCCTGATATGTCATACCGTAGTAAAAGCAAAATCCACACTGCATTGACCAGCAGTGTCACACGCACTCAACAATTGCAGGATTCAAACCCCTATCTAACTATGTTCTGTCACTAGAGATATACGCATTAACATGACGTGATATACACTTTACTGGGAGGTTTTATTTCCACTGCTATATTTGTAGGATGCTGACATCATCAGACTTGCCAAAAGGGAATATACCTATTTTAAGGTGTTTCCCTAGTCTCCAAAAAGGGCATTCTGCTCAAAGGAAATCATACAAACAGATATACCCCCCACACACACACACACTCAGCAACTGCAAGATTCAAACCCTTATCTAGCTATGTTATGATACTTGAGACATATGCTTTACCACAACACGCTACTGCTTTACTGGGGCTTTTATTTCCACTGCTATATTTGTAGGATGCTGACATCATCAGACTTGCCAAAAAGGAATAAACCTCTTTTAAGGTGTTTCTCTAGTCTCCAAAAAGGAAATTCCACTCAAAGGAAGTTACACACATACACCCCCCCACACACAGGATTCAAACCCCTACCTAACTATGTTATGATACTAGAGAGATATGCATTAATATGTCACACTATATGCTTTACTAGGATTTTCATTTCCACTGCTATATTTGTAGGATGCTGACATCATCAGACTTGCCAAAGGGGAATAAATCTCTTTTAAGGTGTTTCCCTAGTCTCCAAAAAGGCAATTCTGTTCAAAGGAAGTCACGCAGACACATGCACCCCCACTCAGCAACTGTAGGATTTAAACTCCTACCTAATTATGTTATGACACGAGAGATAAAGGAATTAACATGCCGTGCTACATGCTTTACTTGGGTTTAAATTTCCACTGCTGTATTTGTGGGATACTGTCATCATCAGACTTGCCAAAGAGGAATTTATCTCTTTCAATGTGTTTTCCCAGTCTCCAAAAAGGCCACTCCTTTCAAAGGAAATAACACATACACTCAGCAATTGCAGGAGTCAAACCTCTACCTAACTATACTATGATACTAGAGAAATACACATTAACATAACACGCTATCTGCTTTATTGGATAGCTTTTTTTCTCCTGCTATATTTGTAGGATGCTGACATCATCAGACTGGACACGGTAATGTGTGTGCACTTTGTTTTATGCAATCCCAGGAATGAACCATGTGGGTCAGCAGGTGTTAACAGCTTGAACAGGACTCCACAATTCTTAGCTTGTGTGATCTATCTGTGGACAAATTGCCATTCCTTCATATGACAATACATATTTATGCACAGATTGTTGATTTTGTGGGTACAATGTGTCTGGAATGTTGATAAAGGGCTATTGAAACTCTATGTGGGATGTGTGTAGCTCCTTTCAGTGATGTATGTCCTGGGTGGCTGCCTTGCAAACAGTCTAGCAGGTTTGCGAACCATGATCTGCCCATGAACATACCACAGTTGGTAGGGTTGTGCATTTGTCGGCTTCCAATAGCTCTGTTTATGACATCAATCATGATGGACTCCATGGCCTTGCAGATCAGACTTCATAGGCTTATAGGACTATAGTTCCCATGGTCTGTTGTGCACCAACACTTGTGGGGTGTGCCATATGTTGCTGTAACACATTCAACAGTTTCAGATCCTGTAGAGCGGGTGAGGCTCAACAGACTGTTCAGGTGCAGGGTCTGTTTCTTCTGTAGTTCACTTATGACACATATAGGGAAACAATGTAATCCAACTGATGCCATGTTTTCTGCATTGGGAGGAGCTGTTTACCCATTCTACATGTGATATCTCCTGTTATGATGATAGGGCCTTTTGTCAGTGGGAGGTGGGTATGTATATATGGGCCTGTCTGACAGGATGTCGGCATTGTCAGTACGGTACAGTTGGCCCTGACTCAGGACATATATGAGTGTACATTGATATTTATGACATAGCTGAAGGAGGTGTCATGGTTCTGTCTGGACTCCTTCACAGATAATCTTTCCAAAACACCGGCAAACCTGAGCACTAAAGCCCTGTTATACTCTTTTACACACTTAACACCCTACTGATCCTTTGTGATCAGTCAACAGAGTATGTCATCATAATATCTTGGCATGTCCAAAGGTCGGTTTCGTGTGTACTCTCCAGTCCAGCTGGTGAATATTGGAATTTTGACGCAATCTTACAACTGCCTTATGTACACAGACAGCCCTCTCCTCCTCCCAACAAACTCAGATATATGTGAAAGATGCAACTATATAGACAAACAGGAGGCTGAGCTCTCTTGACCCATGACTGGCACAGTCTATCAGGTGGTGAAGGTAACCACACACACCACAAATCCAGTCTCACATAGACCTATAGCGACAGCAAACAAAATACATTACCACAGAAAAACATACTCGGAGTCTCTAAATAAACTCTGCCTAAGCAGCAGAGACCTACAAATCAGACACCCAACCAACTGCTACCCCACAACAATACCCACATATCACATAGTTCACAAAGTCAGTGTGTCACACAGTCACTGCCCTTAGGGCTAAACAACACACCTAATACACTTGTAATAGGTGACTCTTATTGTCAGACACACTGACATCCCACTCACCAGGCTGAACAAGGAGAAGGTCACTTTGAGCTGTCTGTCGGGTGCCAGCATCCACCACATAACACATGCACTCAGGTCACTCAAAAGCAAGTACAAATATGGCTCCATTATTGTCCATGCTGGTGTGAATAACCTCAAATGTTCCTCCCTGGACTATATGACAAGCGACACAGAAGAGCACTCTGATCATGTAGTCCAGGCCAGTATGACCCTGACCTTGTGTAGCATCTTACCCTCACCAAGAATGATGTCACAGTATACAGACAAACTGATCACTTTTAACAGTTGGCTAACATATTGGTGTCATTCAAAGGAGATCCGGTGTCGGTCAGCCTGGGATGATATGCCACGTAGCTTAGCTATAGATGGCTTGCACCTGTCACCTCTGGACTTTCGAATACTGGATGAGGCTCTTGCCACTCCCATAGTGCGTTTTTTAAGCGAGGCTCAAAAGACAAACCCACCTCCATAGACGTAAAAGAAACTAAGGGTAATGCTGCTCAACACCAGATGTCTAACCCTCAAAATGCATGCAATCAGGACTCTCCTCAGTATGGAGAATGTCAATATCTGTGTAGTAACAGACACCTGGTTTAGGCTCCCGAAAACACACCAGCACTACCAGGTTATACTTCATACCATGCTTTTCGGACACAAGACTTGGACCGGCCAACAAAAATAGGGGGAGTATCCATATACATCACAGATACACACACCTCCAGGTTAGTAGCACTGCATGAAGCATCGGAGACCATACATATGCAACTAGTAGTAGGCAAAACTGCCTTTCAGTTTGTAGCCTGCTACAGACCACCCTTCCAAATTCAGGAACCCCACTCGGCTTTCCTGGGAACACCGGAGAATATGAAGGTCTCTCCAAACACCATTATATTGAGTGATTTCAACTACCCAAACATTGACTGGGAATACTAATCAAGCCCCAACACCCTCACCCAACAGTTGCTAGAATTTATAAACTCAAATGCTATGGCACAACTGGTCACCACACCCACAAGAGGGGAAAACATATTGGACCTGATCATCACCAACATGGGGACTCTATGTTCCACACCAGAGGCATACCCCTTATTGGTAAGGTCAGACCATACATTTATCTCACTGGACATCCGTATCCTGTCCCCACCCCCATCCTAGGTAATCTCGGTGAAGAACTTCTCAAAAGCAAACGTCACACTTCTCCAAACCAAGGTGGTATCCTTCAAGAACCCTGGGACAGTGGTAAATATGACTCAGACTGCTGAATCCTTTACAAACGCATTCTATGGACACCTACTGGAATGCATGGATCGTGCTATCCCAAATAAAAACAAGACTCACTCCTCCAAAGGCAGGGGACCTGTCTGGTGGACCCCAGCCATTAATAAGCTATACAACAAAAGGAGGAGGCTACTACATGATAGAGCACAATCCCAAAAAGGGAAGGAATCTCTGATCAGTACTAGCAAAAAGCTACGATCACTCATGAATTCATCTAAGGCCTGCTTCTAACAGAAAATTGCACCAGTCACTAAGGACAATCACAAGGCCTTCTTTAGTTATGTCAGGAACCTGGGTGGAAACTCCCAGATATGCTGTGAGTTACTGCATACTGACAAAACATACACTGAACCCACAGACATTGCCAACATCCTGGCAAACAGGTTCAGTGCAAATGTCTCCCCTCCATCCCCCCCTAAAGAGCAAATGTCCATCCCAACAGAGTGTAGCCTCCCTGACATCACAGATGAACAGGTGAGTGCTACCCTCTCCAAAGCAGACAACACAGCATCAATGGGACCGGATGGTGTCCCGGCCTGCATCTTACATGAGCTTCATGACGAATATAACCCTCACATTAAGTCACTGTTCAATATCAGAGTTACTACAGGATATATACCAAAGGAATGGCGTACAGCAACAGTGGTCCCGCTCCACAGAGGTGGTGCCACAATGGACCCCAGACAATATTGCCCTATAAGCCTAACTAGCCTGGCCTGCAAAGCTATGGAGCATACCATCATGGAACTCATACACATAGACATCGGGAACCTACAGACACTGGATCCTAAACAATTCAGCTTTGTTGTGGGCAGATCTTGCCTCTTGAACCTGTTTGACTTCTTTAAACAGTTACCAGGTCCATAGATGTAGGGAAGGTTGTCCACACAGCCTACCTGGACCTTGCAAAACCCTTCAACACAATACCCTACTCGGGCATTATACATAAGCTCACCAGCTTCAATATCGACACATATGTCACAAGATGGATTGCTAACTAGATCAGGGATAGCACCCACATGGTCAGTATTGCAGGTGCCATGTCTGAGTATACACCAGTTACATGTGGCATCCCCCAAGGCTCAGTCCTGGGACCTCTCTTGTTCAGTATATATTTCTCTGTTGTACAGGCTAACACAGGAGGAATATGGCTGACCATGTTCACAGATGACTGCAAACTGGGTGCCATAATCAACTCTTCAGCTGGCACAAGCATCCTCAAAAACAGTCTCACAGAGATGGATAACTGGTGCCAGTGCCATGGCCTACAGCTAGATGCCATTAGATGCATAGTCATCCCCTTTGGGAATAACAACGTGCCCACACATTACCACATAGGTGGTAATCCATTACGTACAGTAGGAGTTATTAGGGATTTGGGGACACGAATAGTTAGTTAGTAGTTAGTACTCTCGCCTTTGACAATCAAGTTGCCAAAGTGGTTAGACAGACCTTCTATATAGCCCACTTTATCCCATAAGGTTTCACATCTAGATCAAGTGAGGTCATTGGGCTCCTATACTCATCAGGCCCATGCTTGGATACAATGCCCTATTCGGGATGTACCTTACCCGACACATGCGGCAACTGTAATGGCCACAAAAGTACCTCAACAAGTAGATCTAGGGACTTACACAGATGCCCTGCGCAGTTTGGCTAAAGTAACTCCAGCTCTACTCAGTCGCTTACTGCCTACTCGGATGCAATCTGTGCCTGTTGTTTAAAGCCATGTCCAACCCAGAATTAATGGACATGCTCCACCTCAGGATATCCAAATCCCTTAGAGCTACACGCTCCAGGGACGTAAATCTCAGCACAGATATTAATAGGGCATGCTGGTGGGACAGATTCTTATCTCAGAGGCTTCACTCACTCTGGAATGAGATCCCAGTCCTGCATACACAGAGCCCCCCACTGACCACCTACAGGAGACATTTTGACAAGTGGATGGGTGATCGTATGTTTACCCCTGGGATATCTTCTGGGTCCCTGCTAGAAAGAGGCACAATAAACAAAATGTAAATGGGCTATCTTGTGTGACCTACTATTCACAGGCACAGTCTACTAATCTAACAGGGTTGCAAAAGCCAAACACACTCTGGTTAGGCTTATACATGCCCTAGAGCAGATAGCCTAGAATCAACCTCTGAACCTATGATAATGTTCGGGATGCACATTGTTTATTGATGATACTGATTGCAGGTTTTTTATCTTCTTTGCTTTCCCACTTTCTATGAACAACCTAAGTATCTGCAGAACATATTTGATTATGTCAGGGTTCCACTACATTATATATGTGTCTATATAAAACCCACTTTAGCGCAGCTTTGCGAGATTTTGCACATAGCGCAGCATCGGGCAGCCCCGCTTAATTGGGTTTACACTTTTCTCCCCTCCACAAAGTCTGCTCTTCACTTTTTCCCTTAGAACTGATCTAGCTCTCATAATAAGCACCCTATTCCTGCTCTAAAGCCTGGCACTTGCTCACTAAAGTAATTATATAAGTCAGCACTAAAAATTAAAAGCACTGCACCCTCACAAACTCCCCATGAGTACCTTATTCCCCATTGGCCTCTTTTTTCTGTTATAAAGGAATTCCCAACACTATTCCAGCATGTCCAAAGGTCAGTTGTCAATCTCCTCTCTGGTCCAGCTGGTGAATCTGGGAATCTTGAGGCAATGTTACAACTGCCTCATGTACACAGACAACCCTCTCCCTCTCCCAACAAATTCAAACACATGTGAGAGATGCAACCATATAACCAAACTGGAGGCTAAGCTCTCTCAACCCAGCAATGGCGTAGCCAGTCAGGAGGAGAAGGAAACCACACTCACTACAACTCCATTTTTACATAGACCTACCACAACAGCAAAACAAACACATAATCACACAAAACATACTCAGAGGCTGTAAATAAAAATATGCCTAAGCAGCAGAGACCTCCAAAGCAGACATCCAAGCAACCGCTACCCCAAAACAAAGCACGTGCAACACATAGTTCACAAAGCCAGTGTGCCAAACAGTCACAGCCCTTAAGGCTAAACAACACACCTGATACACTTGAAATAGGTGACTCTATTGTCAGGCACACTGACGTCCCACTCACCAGACTAAACAAGGAGAAGGTCATGGTGAGCTGCCTGTCAGGCGCTAGGATTCGCCACATAACACAAGCACTCAGGTCACTCCAAGGCAAGTACAAATATGACTCAGTCATTGTCCATGCTGGTGTGAATGACCTGAGACGTACCTCTATGGACTACATGAAAAGAGACATAGAGGAGCTCTCTGAGCATGTAGCCCAGACCAGTATGACCCTGACCTTGAGTAGCATCTTACCCTCACCAAGAATGATGCCATAATATGAAGACAAGATGATCAACTTCAACAATTGGCTTAAGTATTGGTGTAATTCAAAAGGGATCCAATGCCTGTCAGCCTGGGATGACATGCTCGACAAGCCACAATGCTTTGCTAGGGACGGCTTGCACCTGTCACCGCTGGGCTTTCGGATATTGGCAAAGGCTCTTGCCACCCCCATAGTGCCTTTTTTTACCCCAGTTCTGCCAGGTTATACCTCATACCATACTTTTCGGCCCCAAAACTCAGACCGAACCACAAAAGGAGGGGGAGTATCAATATTCATCAAAGAGACCCACATCTCCAGGTTTGTAGCACAGTATGAAGCATCAGAGACTATCCATGTGCAACTAACAATGGGCAAAACTGCCTTCAAGTTTATAGCATGCTACAGACCACCCACCCAAACCCAGGAACCACACTCGGCCTTCCTGAAAACACTAGAAAATATGAAGGTCTCTCCAAACACCATTATATTGGGTGACTTCAACTATCCAAACATAGAGTGGGAGCATTACTCTAGCCCCAACACCCTAGCCCAAAGGTTCCTAGAATTTATAAACTCAAATGCTATGGAACAACGTGTTACTACTCCTACAAGAGAGGAAAACATACTAGACCTGATCATCACCAACATGGGGACTCTATGCTCCAGACCAGAAGTGTATCCCTCACTGGTAAGATCAGACCATAAACTAATCTCACTGGATATTCACATCCCAAACCCACCCCCTGTCCAGAAAACCACAGTGAAAAACTTCTCTAAAGCTAATTTCACAGTCCTCAAAACCGAGGTGGAATCCTTCAAAGCCCCCGGGCCTGTGGAAAATATGGCCCAGGCCGCAGAATCCTTTATAAACGCATTTTATGAACACCTTCAGGAATGCTTGGATCATGCAATTCCAAATAAAACCAAGACTCAATCCCCCAAAGGCAGGTGTCCTGTATGGTGGACCCCGGCCATAAACAGGCTATACAATAGAAGGAGGAAGCTACTATATGATAGAGCAAAATCCCATAAATGGAAGGCATCTCTGATCAGTATTAGAAAAAAAACTACCAGCACTCATAAAATCATCTAAGGCCAGTTTAGAGAGAAATATTGTACAGGACACTAAGGATAACCACAAGGCTTTCTTTAGTAGTTATGTTAGAAACCTGGGTGGGAATCAACAGATATGCTCAGAATTAGTGCAAAATGACAAAAAACACACCAAACCCACAGACATCGCCAACATCTTAGCTGACAGGTTCAGCGCAAACTCCCCCCCCTCCCCACCAAAAGAGCAAATATCTATCCCAACAGAGTGCTACCCCCCGACATCTCAGATGCTCAGGTAAGAGCCGCCCTCTCCAAAGCGAAAAACACAGCATCTATGGGACTGACGGTGTCCTGGGCTGCGTCCTACATGAACTCCAAGAAGAGCTAAATCCAAACATAAAGCTACTGTTCAATCTCAGCCTTACTACAGGGTATGTACACAAAGAGTGGCATACAGCAACAGTGGTCCCCCTCAACAAAGGTGGTGCCTCAACGGATCCTGGAAACTACCTCCCCATAATCCTGACTAGCTTGGTCTGCAAAGCTATGGATAGGATCATGTTGGACCTCATAAATAAAGATATTGGGGACCTACAGACACTGGATCCTACCCAGTTCGGCTTTGTTAAGGGCAGATCCTGCCTCTTGAACCTGGTCAATTTCTTTGAAACAGTCACCAAGGCCATTGACGAGGGGAAGGTGGTCCACACAGCCTACCTTGACCTCTCAAAAGCCTTCGATACAATACCCCACTCGGGCATCATAGATAAGCTTGCCAGCTTAAATATAAACCCCTATGTCACCAGATGGGTTGCAAACTGGCTCAAGGACAGAACCCCCATGGTTAGAATTGCTGGAGCCATGTCAGACTCCAAACCAGTTACAAGTGGCATCCCGCAAGGCTCAGTCCTGGGACCTCTCTTGTTCGGTATATATTTCTCTGAGGTACAGGCCGACACATGCATCCTGCAAAAGGGCCTCATAGAAACTGACAACTGGTGCCAGACCCATGGCCTCAAACTTAACGCCAAAAAATGTATAGTCATCCCCTTTGGCAAAAACAAAGTGCCCACAAATTACCACATAGGTGGTGCTCCATTAAGTACGGAAGAAGTAATTAGGGACCTGGGACCCAAGTTGATAGCAATCTCTCATTTGAAAACCATGTGGCCAAAGTGGTTAGAAAAACATTTTATATAGCCCACCTAATCATGAAGGGATTCACATCTAGATCAGGAGAGGTCATTGTGCCTCTATACTCATCCCTCATCAGGCCCATAATTGAGTGCAATGCCCCTTTTGGGATGTACATTACCAGACACCTGCAGCAACTAGAAAGACCCCAAAAATACCTCACCAAGAGAATCAAAGGGCTCAAACAGATGCCATATGCTGCCCGGTTAAAGAAACTCTAACTCTATTCAGTGGCATCCCGCCTGCTCAGAGGCGATCTGTGCCTGACTTATAAAGCCATGTCCAACCCAGAATTAATGGACATGCTGCACCTTAAAAAATCCAAATCCCATCGAACTTCACACGCGAGAGATTTGAACTTCAGCACTGAAATAAATAAGACATGCTGGAGGGACAGATTCATAACCCAGAGGCTCCCTTCACTCTGGAATAAAATCCCAGTCCAGGTTAGGCAGAGTCCCTCATTGACTCTCTTCAAAAGAAATCTTGATGAGTGGATGGGAGATCGTAGGTTTACCCTGGGTTTCACATCTGTGTCACTGTTAGACAGATGCACAGTATACTAACCTCATAAAAGGGCATAGTAAAATTCATTTAAATGGGTGGCGGAAGCCAAACACCCTCTGGCTAGGCTTATAAGTGCCCTAGGGCAGATAGCCTAGTATAAACCTATGAATCTATGAATCTATGTTGTCATATAATTGTGTGCACAAGGCGGATTGCTGAATAGTGAGAGGTTCCTGGGTTAACACATGCAACTGCCAGATATGTGTGGCCCACTGCTGTACTCAGACATGGCTTAAGTGTGTGAGCATGCCCAGTTCGGCCTTTCAGTGTTTTGTTGCCTGACATTTGTCTCATTTATTCAAGTGTGTGATTATGCCCAGTGTGATCTTTCAGTATGTTGCTGTCTAAGGTCCACTACATTTGTTGATGTGTGTGAACATGAACAATATAAACATTTATACTATATGTGTGTTGAAAATCAGGTTCTATTCTTACTGCAGGGCTCACCTTTGTGTCATAACTCAACAGGGATTATACTGTGCCTGCAGGGTTTCCATGAGATATCTTGCATAGACGTATCAACATTTCTTCATACAGGCTGACCACTGCAATGCTATCATGGTTTAGTGGTTCAGTACTATGACTGTAATGCACAGTATCCTGAGTTCGAGGCCTGTTACTGCTTGCTATTTTCATACTGGGCAGACCAGACTGCTTAAGGGCCAGTTGGGCAAATATGAGCATGTTGGCTTTTGTTCAACTATGCCCAACTTTGACCAAGCTTGTCCAACATTGCTCAATATTAACCAACATTGCTGAACGTTGCCCAATATTGCTCAACATTGACCACAGTTGTGCTAGTTAGTGTGTGCAATTTTGTTTACATATACTGAATGGTGGTAAAAGCTGTTTAGCACTGTTTTATATTGCTTAGCACATAGCAATCATGCCTCAGGTGGTGCTGCAGGGCTGCCTATGTCGGATGCACATACTACACTCCCTATACATGTTTAAAAACAGGTAGTGTCAAGTTAGGCATCCCTTTTATTATATGTGTGTGTCAGAGAGAGGTATCATTTCCAGGGTTCCTACTGATCCAGTGTATGTGCTATGCGCTGCCTCTTTGCCAAGGCCAAAGCATACTGGGCATGCCTCCTTCTGCTTACTGGGGCAGGCTCAGGTTGTTCCTCCTCTGGGTCACACTCTGCCTGTGATGACCTTAGCAATGGTGGGGGGCTGTTTGGCCCAGGCATATGCTGCTTCTGCTGCAGCTGTTTTTGCAGGATCATATTATGTAGCATAGCACATACCATGACAATTTGGGAACATGTAGTTGGTGAGTACTGCAAGGCTCCACCAGATGTGTCCAGGCAGCAAAACTGTGACTTGAGCAGCCCAAACACACGCCCGGTTAAATTTTGTGTTTGTGTGTGTGCCTCATTATGGCATTCCTGTTCAGTTGTGTGTGCTTTTCTGATGGGTGTCATCAGCCACGGCTCCAGTGCATAGCCAGCATCCCCCACTAGGTGACCATGAGGGATGTCCTTATTGGCAAATGTCTGGTACAGCTGTGTCAGATGTCAGATATGGGAATCATGGTAGCTTCCAGGGCAGCCAGCACTCACATTCAGTATTATGCCCTGGGCATCACACACAACCTTGCAGTTGATGGAGGGGAGTGCCTTGCGGTTAAAGTAGACCCTACCCCCCTCACCTGCTGGTGCTTTGATGCATACGTGTGTGCAGTCTATTGCACCCACTACCTCAGGGTATTCAGCTATTTGCTGGAAGAGACACATATTGCTGGCCAATACCTCATGGGAATTGGGGAAATATACATGATCACCGACATGTGCTGACATGGCATCCAGGAATGGGTGCAGTACCCTGGATGCTGATGCCTGTGATATCCCAATCATATCACCACTTGGTCTCTGGAAGGTACCTGTTGCTAATATTCTTAGGCCAACACATACCTTGGTTTCCACTGGGATGGGTTCCCCTCTGTTGGTTCTGTGTGTGAGGCATGGCCTGCACAGCTCAACAATTTGCTGCATAAGGTCTCTGCCCACTCTATAGTGCTCCACTATCTCCAGCTCATGTAGCCCCTGATAGGTTACCCTGGCCTGTACATTCTTCTTCATCTCCTCACTGTGGGTTGTCCAGCAGCATTTGCATTGTCACCACCCTCAGCATGTTGCATATGTCACCTTATAACAGCAATGACAGCCCCCTAACATTTTTTTGTCTCAGTAAAGCTTTTTCAGTTTTCACTTCTATTAGCTTACTGCAGTGTTGCAGTGTCTCTGAGAGAAACATAGTGGAATGTTGTTTGCAGAGTTTTAAGTGCTGGGCTGGGCTAGTGTACTGCCTGTGTAATTGCCTGATTCTGATTGTTTTCACCTGCTTGCTCTGCTAGTACTCCCTGGTTAACTTCCTACTATTTGTTGTGCTTCCTTTTCCCTTTCTGTTTCCTCGAGGGGGCAGCACCGCGCATACAAGTGCAAATACGTGCACACCAGCTCACTCGCGTGCACACATGCTTACATGGACTAAAACTTGCTTATTCTTGATAAAACGCATGCACACAGGTGCAAACACGCTTACACAACTTTAAACAACCTTAGACATGCTTACTCTGGCTTAAACACGTGCACACAGACGCACACGCGCGCACAGAGTCTTACTCAGATATACAGGTGTGCACCCGCAAGCAAACATGTTGCAAGCACTTCTATGAGAAACTTTAGTGTTATCCACGGCATACACCTTCAATTTCTTGCCTTTAGCTAGGGTACCTGTTGACACACCTCTTCCAGTGATGAGTAACTGACAGCAAACACATGCCACTCTGCTCCAATGAGCTTCACATCTTTCATACATACCGCCCTCGTGATGTCACCTATCTTCTACTCTGTTACTCCCATTATCCTACTCTGATACTCCACTGACTGTGCTCATTTGCTATGTAAACTTGGGATTCACTATCCTTGCCCTCATTTGCATTGGATTGCCTACTAATGCTTGGTTACATCTCTTAGACTGAGATCCCCCTTAGCAACCTCTACTCGGTAGCCATGTTGTCTTCAGCCTGCCATTCACTTGCATTGCATAGTATGATATTCTATAAATTCCCTATTTGTGCCTTTTAATTTTTGTTTTTCTGGTTTTTAGAGTGCAGCACATTTGTGCGGCGCTGCGCTACGCTTAAACCTCGGAGATCAGGGGGAAAAAAAATTTTTTTAATATTGCATCTGGGAACATTGCCAATGGCCGTATATTTGGCCATTGGCATGCTTCCTCAACTGGATGCAACCTCTATTTGGTGCTATCACAGCTCCATTTTGCTATTTGCAGAATGGTACTCAGTTGTCAACTGAGTACATTTCTGCAAATAACACTGCTCTTACTCGGACAAGTTCGGGTTTCCTGGATTGCAAATTTACCTCATTTGCATGCCTTTCGGCAGCAATTGAGGTAATTTGCATATCCTAACCCTGTCCATGTAAGAGCCATTTTAGGAGCTCTCTTGCACGCCCCTGCCGTCTGTTCCTGGATCACTCATCGGACATGTTGGCTGCATGGAGTCTTACTCTATTCTTAGACTCCGTGCAAGCCTTTGTGAATCCGGCCCCATGATTTACAGCTATACACTACTGTTTTTTTTAATAATGTTTACATTAAATTAAAAAAAAAACTCTGTACCAGTGGCACAGAAGCCCTGCTGTAAACTGTAATCTGTATAACTGGGACACACATATGTGCAATGTATGCACATTTCAAAAATTACTTTTAACAAGTTGCAGTATAGTGTGCATAAGTTAGTATGTATACTTAAATGTAATACTTCAGATAGAGTTTATAATTGTGTTACTATATTGTATATCACATATGATAGCACTAATTGTATGTCTTTTTTCTCTCACTCCAACCCTTATCTTTTTTTGAATTTTCTATTATATGCCATCAACATGTCTCAATGTTATCCATGTGTACCACATCACTAAATGCTCCACAGCAAAGTGAATTAGGGCATCCCCACTGGATCAGCCTTCCCCCATTCCACTAGCTTGAGCACAGATGCCCAGCAGGTCTGGGAGCAGACTTGGCAGTACCACCTCTTCTGCCTCTGCACTACCTGTACCTTCAAGTAGTACTGCCATGGAAGTTAGTACAGTGGTGCCCTCCGGGAGCAGTGTTGGAGGTAGTGATTTAATCAGCCACCAGGATATGCCAGGGTTGTTGTGTAGGGTTGTGCACCACACTGTTGGTGTGCTCCTACACCTGATGGACAGGTTGCTCTCCCTCATTTTCTGTAGGAGGAGAAAATGTTGCCAGTGGAGTAAGGAGACAGTGATGACAGCCCAGTGGGTGAGGATTTGATTCTCATTTTCTCTAAGCTTGATGGGCATGATCCTGTGTTGTCCCCTGTCTCACACAAGTCCTGATATCCCCTAACCTTTTCTGTCCCTAACCATCCCTGTCTCTTTTCTTGTTTGACTAGTATGTTTGCATTTGCTTCTTCACCTATTAAACTTACCTGACCCAGACATACCTTCTCTGTCCAGCAGTCCTCTCTTAATGAATTAAACAATGTCATCCCACACGTAGCTCTCCATTTTGCACACATGTCTTCTTGACACACTTGATTCAGTCCAGTTATCTATACAACATCATTATGTTGTTGTCACCACTCTTTCTGGAGGAGACAGTCAAAATTCAGCTGATATACTGCACGTGTGTTCAGATTTTACTGTTGAAGAAATGGATAGCTATGGTTCTTTCCTACCTACCTGTTGCACATTCCTGTATTGCTTCCCTTTGTTCTTCCCATTGCTTATTCACTACGTTCCTATCCACCCCATTTTAACACCTATAATTTGGTCAAAAATAGAATCACATACAACACATATAAGTAGCAGAAGAAGCAATAGATCCCTTAATTTTTTGTCCTCTATGTTTGTGTGGAGTTTGGCATAATGGAGGAATGCCAAGTGATGGTGAGCAGCAGTAGAATTCCGCAATTACCTTCACCCAATACCACTTTACCCTGCTGTGCCAACACACAGCAACAAATGTACTATAAACAAATAATGTAATTCCATTATCATTGTCTATTTAAAAGTGTTAGCTGCACCAGGATTGAAACCCAGTATAATCTGGGCTCAAAAAGAAATGTGTCAATGCATTTACACCTGCTGCCACAGAGTTAGTTAACTAGCAGTTGTGTTTCATAGACTCATTACTAACTCTCAGACTTTTAGCAATGCAGCTCACATTTGCATGCTGCTTAACTATGCATAAAAAGGGAAATTAATAGAAATGTGTATCTCACATGTACAAACACTTGGCCAACCATCGCTCAAACATGGTGCTCGCTGCATTATGGAAAACTAAATATTACTATGTATTAGTGCTGTTTACTGTCCATTTCCTGATTATGAAATGACATTACATGTGGAAACATAATAAACTGAAGGTCCTATTTAATAATATGTCTCATATTAACAATACATCCATGTGTTGCCTCCCCCAGCACTGCAACCCTCGTGTCTGAGTACTTTTTTCATACATATATCAACTACACTACATAAATTAATATGTTGTGTGATATGCAGTGCACATAAATCTGGTAACATGTAGAACTAGAAATATTGACCAAAAAGCTTAAACAGCCTTATCTGCAAGGCTATGAAAGGAATCATCATGGACCTTATCCACAGAGACATAGGTCACCTTCAACGCACTTGACCCAACCAATTGTTGTTTTGTCAAGGGTAGATCTTGCTTATGAAACCTACTGGAATTCTTTGATAATGACCCAAACACGTGGATGAGGAATTAGTGGACATACTGCCTATGTTGACTTATCCAAGGGCTTTGACACTATCCTCATTCAAGTATCATAGAGGAAACTCTCCCATCTGGGGATTAAACCATACACTACTAGATGGATAATCAATTGGCTCAATTACAAAATGCACACTGTCAAAGTAGGGGACAACACCTCCACTACTAGACCACCCACCAGTGGAATACCATAAGGATCTGTGCTAGGCCCATAAATGGTTGGAATCTATTTCTCTGAAGTCCAAGCAAAAGTACATGGCATGTGCCTTACCAAGTTTGCACATGACTGTCAGTTGGGCAGACTCATATAGACTCTCCCAATGACATTAACATATTACAGAAAGGGCTGACACAGACAAATGATTGGTGCAAAACACACAAACTGAACCTTAAAGACTTGAGAACATATCATGATATCAAGCTACACCTCAATCACTATGTTTCCATAGTGGTGAGACAAACATTCTGCATTGTGCACCTCATAAATAAGGCATCACATCCAAGACCTGGGAGCTGTATTCAACCATTATCAGACCACTAATTGAGTACAATGCACACTTCTCTCTGTACCTAACCAGACACCTGCAGCAACTGGAGAAAACACAAAGGTTTGTGACCAGGAGAATCATGACATATATGGAAAGACAGAAAGACTTGTCACTGTAATCAGTCACAGGCTGCTGAGAGGTTACCGGTGCCTGGCCTCCACAGCAGTCCCAGACCCTGCCTTATTGGAAATGACAGACATCTGCAAATCAAATGGGATGAGAATAACTTGCTCCATGGATCTCAACCTAGCCTGTGACATAAACAGAACATTCTGGGGAGACAGATATATATCCCAGTGATTGCCAGTCCTCTGTAATAGGCTCCCACTGCATGTCAAGCAGTGTTCCTCAATGGCCTATACAAATTCAACCTTGAGAACTGGATGGGTGATTGTAAATTCACTCCTGGTGTGGCAACTATTTCCCTCATGGACAGGTGCAATCAGTGCTGAGCATAAAATCACTCTGCTAACAATGACCATCTAACTATGCTCAATAAGGGTACTTGTGTTTTTTACAGAGTTAGGCTTGTAAATGCCGTAAGGCTACTAGCATAGTAACCTCCTATGACCCTATGAAGCTGTGAACCTATGCAGCCCTCCCAACATTTTCTGTTCAACATGGCTTGCTGATGTCATCCACTATAAGTTGTCCTGCAGCCCTGTAAAAATCGGACTTGTGCTGTGGTGCTAGTGTAAAGCACTGAGTTTTGTAGTCTGTGTACTTATGCAGGGAGTCTGTTCTCACTCCAGTCAAGTGTGCGTGCATGTGTTTGTGTGTGTGTGTGTGTTTGTGTGTGTGTGTGTGTGTGTGTGTGTGTGTGTGTGTGTGTGTGTGTGTGTGTGTGTGTATGTGTGTGTATGTGTGTATGTCTAACCAGAAGAGCAGAGGTGTGTACCATGCAGTTACCGCTCCAATCCCATGGATTGCTAGTATATTGATATTTACATATGCATTTCATGCAGGCATCCCAGCCTCTTCTCTCCAGTATGGCCTGCTGATGTCATCATCTATAAGTTGTCCTGAAGCCATGCAAAAATCAGACTTATGTCATGATGCTAGCAAAAAGTACTGAGTTCTGTAATCTGTGTTTTTAGATAGGTAGGGATTCTATTTTCACTACAATCAGCTGGGATGTGTCTATGTGTGTGTGTGTGTGTGTGTGTGTGTGTGTGTGTGTGTGTGTGTGTGTGTGTGTGTGTGTGCGCGCACTTGCTTGACATTACAGAGAGCCTTTTATACCAGCATGTGGGACACTGTACTGTTATTGCCATACTCTCCTCACCGGACCCTGCTGATGTCATCAGTTATAAAATGTTGCCTGAGACACTTCAAGTCATTCTTGAGATGTGGTGCTTGCATTAAATAGGCAGTGGTTCTATTATCACTGCAGTCAACTGGTGTGTGTGTGTGTGTGTGTGTGTGTATGTGTGTGTGTGTGTGTGTGTGTGTAGTTGCTTGAAATTACAGATGGCCTTTTATACCACCATGTGGGACAGTGTTATTGCCATATTCTCCTCACCAGACCCTGCTGATGCCATCAGCTATATCTGATTTGTGGGTGTGCACTATTTCTACTAGGGGAGGGTCAGAGACTGGCCTGGAGGTCAGGCAAAAGTCACCTTATCCTATACAATACAGAATACATTGATATGGATTTCACTCTATGCACATACATCATGGCATGATTTGTAGGCACTGTGTTTTCTTGGTGAGTAAACCCTGTGGTCTTGCCAGCTGCTACATGTGTCTGGTGAGGTACATGCAAAAGACAGCATTACATTCTACATCGGTGTTCTGATTAAGTTCAAGTACAGTGCTGTAATATACTCCTGAGATCTGAAAATGATGGAGTTAGTTATAATGTGCATAACTTAGGCTTTCAATACTAGTGTGGACGCTTGGTGAAGTTCAGATTGTTACTGTTTTGTGTTCCCACTGCTTTCATCACTGGGTTTCAGCATGGCAGGATTGCTGTCAATGCTGGAAATAGCAGGGAATTACACTTTGCAGAAGGCCAAAATAAAGACACATGTTTGCATTTATATGTAGACCATGTGGCTTTGTTACAAATCAATTGTCTGTGTTACCCCCTCCTGTAGTATGTTATCATCATAGGTGGACTCAATGATTGCACCCAGTATGCAAGAATTAGCAAACATGGTAAGCCAAAGACCATATAGTGTAGCCTGAACTGTCAAGAAGTAGACTCCAAACATTAAAGGGCCAGACACAGATCCCTGGGGTACACCAATGGTGGCAGCTCTGCTGGTACCAGTTGCTTCACCAACTTTCATGGTATGTGTTCTGTCATGGAGACAATTAGTTACCCATCTAGTGACATAAGGTTTAATCCCCAGCTCAGAGATTTTCTCAATGATACCTGTGTGGGAGATTGTCTTCAAACCCTAGGCCAGTTGATCCCAGCTAGTATGCACTGTCTTAACTTCATCCAGGCCTATTACACAGAATCAGTGGGCTGTGGAAACATCACAGATTGCCTAGCACATGACTTGTCACATATGCCTTTTAGACAGGGTTGAATACACATTTCAACACACCCTCCACACAGGCTATGTTCCCGTAGAAGGGTGTGCATGAACATGCATTCTTCTGAGTTGGAGGTGGGGAGTAACACCCAATGCATGCATGTAGAGATGCATGCTGACTCTCCTCATCTGTGAGGTAGACCAACATGCCATCATGGACCTTTTCTAAGTAGACACTTTTGATATCCTGGCTATGTGCAACAGTCCTGTGTGAGTTGTTAATGCTACAACGTCTGTTACATCTGTTAGATGTCCTCAAATAGTTCATGGAGGGCATGCATGAAGACAATACTATCATCCTATTGAGCATGAAAAGCCCAAGGTATTTGACAGAAACCCAAATGGAGGTCTTCAGTCAACACTGCCAGATATGGCCACATATACTTATATAACCAAGTGGGTATGTGGCGATGTGAGGTATTTCCATTTATGCAAGGAGAAGTAGGGCAGCGGGTATGTAACGTATGCCAGCATAGCTAGCTGGAATTTTGTAAAGATTTATATGTCATTTGTATATCAAACTGGTTTGTACAGGTGCTTGTGTTAAAAATGTATTCGTAAAGCTGCTTGTGTTAAATATGTACCAACAATGTGCCCTGCTGGACAGAAAAAAATATATATACATGTATTATTGTAATTGTTTAAATGTATATGTTTTAACAGAGGATACTGGAATAGAAGAGGTTAGTCTCAATCCACCTAACTCTGAAAATAGTTGGAAAATAAATTACCTAGCATAGGCCATAAGGATTGTATCTTACAGTTCTCAGTGCAGCCAGAGACAAAAAATCTGTACTAGGAATCTTTTTGCATTGTTTTTCAGGTGAATTAATTGCTCCTCTGGAAAGGTGGAGATTTGAAAGTGTTTTATGACTTCCAGGAGCTGCAGCAGATCTTATTAAGGGTGTGTGTGTGTGTGTGTGTGTGTGTGTGTGTGTGTGTGTGTGTGTGTGTGTGTGTGTGTGTGTGTGTGTGTGTGTGTGCTATTGACACATATATGCTAAATCCTGGCAGAGTCTATCCAATGTTGGTAGCATGGAAACTGGAAGGCAGATGACCAGATGTGTGTGATGTCATTCTGTAATCGATCACTAAAAATTATATTTTAATACTATGTGAGACTGACGTCTCATTGCAATCTGTTTTTGGAACCTGCCAGAGAAGAACCCCTCCCCTACTTCAAATTATCTTATTCTAATAAGTGACAAGGGAATAGTAATTCTTTAGATCAGTCAGGAAAATATAATGAGATCAGTTAAGTGCTGTTTTCCTGTAGCTGTGTGAATCAATTTATCTGTTATTTTAATATTTCCTGTGATTGAAATGCTGATGTTTACTGTAAATAGATATTTAATATTTTCATAGTATTTCATGTTCTTTTCTTATTTATTATTAAACATATTTAAACTTTTCATTGTGGCTGGTCTTTTAGAGATTTTTTTAAATCTTTGAGAGTGCTTATATGTATTTGGTGACAGCTATGGCCACTCCTGGAAGCCTTGCTGTTGGTCAGACTCCATGTGTATTAATATTAATTTCACTCACTATAATTGGGTACCCTTGAAAGAGCCTTAGAGTAGCTGGATTTAGAGTGTTTTGTGGTGGTGTAACTGCCTTATAGTCTGAGCAGAAGGGGGCATAGCTAGTAAATTTGTGCCAACCTTTCTCAGGTGTGTATGTGCGCAAATCAAATCTCAAAGAGTGTGTATATAAGCTGCTTGGAGGAGAGACATGAAGCACTGGTTTTGCAGACAGAGTGGTGCAGAACATGGCTTGGACACTCAGTTGAGCTCTCAACTCTATAGCGGTGGCAGTGGGAAATCTTATTGGGGATTGGGAGGTAGACAGATAGAAAAATCCAGACCCTGGACTGAGTGTGTTCCCTGTGTGCTCTTAAGGGAAATTCTTATTGATGCAGAGAGCTGTATCTGTAAATACTGGGTGCATCCATTTTTGTTCCAAGTGAACATCCCTCTCCAGTACTAGTGATGAGGATTCAGGCCCCTTGATTACTGGCCCAGAGAGGGGACATCACATATTGGTGAGCAGTGGTGTGGATATTAATTAAACTTCTGTAGCCTGTAAGCAGGTGTCACTAAAGGTGTGTGTATTCTTGGCAGCCACAAGGTAAACATTTCCACAATAGTTTTATTTTATTTTATTTTATTTTTGTTAGTTTAGTTTAATCAGGGAAAGCAGGCAAAGATGTCATCACAGGATTATGGCAACCTGACAAAGAACCAGTTGGCCATAGTGTGTGAAGCCAAAGGACTGGTGTATGCCAAAATGACTAAAGAAGAATTATTTCAGCCTTAGCCACAGCTCAGACCAGCAACCACGGTGATGTACAGCCCTCAGAAACAGGACAGTTCAGCTTTTCCTCAGAGGATTTAAAAATCCATGTGTAGTTAAAGAGACTTGAACCGTAGACCAAACATTTTGAATTAGAATCAGCAGAGAGTCTGTGGTGTTTAGTGGCTGAAGAAAATAAAAAGCAGCATCAATATGAGAAAGAGATGCTGACTCTTTCCCAGGGTCATGGAGGTAATGGGGAAGAGAATGACTGTACCCCAGAAATAATAAAGGTTATTAAATTTCTTCCACAGTTTGCAGAGTGTGATAATTTTGATAGTTTCATTTATATATTTAAAAGACTATGTAAACAGTTTAATGCTGACCAAGGGCACTGGGTATGGTTCCTGATCTCCTTACTCCATGGTAAAGCTGTAACTGCTGTTTCTAAATTGTTTGATATTGATTGCTTAAACTATGATAAAGTAAAGAAATGGTCTTGTGGAGAGGTTAAACTCTACACTAAAGACCATGTTACAGGCATTTGCATACCAGCTTATGACAGAGTGGGACAAATACTTGCCCCAAATGCAGTTTGAATACAGAGAGGAAGCCATAGTTATTTCATCCTTTTAGTTGCTGTATGGGCATAGGGTGAGGGGAATCTAGATATGATTTATTATAAGTGGGAAGGTGAGTGTGAATCCTACAAGGAGTCTGTTGTGGCATATGTCCTACAAACCTCAGGACAAGGCTTAGGGAGCTCATGAGCCTGGCCCAGGAGAACCTGTAAGGAGCTCAACAGCAGGAAAAATGTGTGGTATGACAGGAATACTCGAGGATAAGAGAATGCTGTTGGACAGCAGGTTATGGTTCTCAATCCTGTCAGACACAAAAAGCTGCAGGCAGCTTGGGAGGGATACTTCAAAGTGGTAAGGGAGGTCAGTGATGTTAACTACATGGTAGATCTACTAGGCAGGAGGCAGGGGCACAATTTGTACCATGTTAACATAATGAAACCTTACATTATATGGAGATCCTTGTGCTAAGTATTTGCTGTAGGAGGCAAGAGGAGTCTGAGGGGGATTTTTGGCTGCAGTGAGTCAGCCAGAAAAATGTTGAGTTATTATGGTGGCACCTAGGGTGCAGGCATATAATATGACAGCAACACTCTAGTGGGGTCAGCAATGCCAAGGCAGATATGATTTCATGATAGGGTATGAGTTAATATATTCCCAGAGAGGCTCATTCCTCTCATGCAACATTTCTCAAGGGTCATTTGAAAAACTAGATTGAGTCTTCAAGGAGGATGGAGAATGTGATGATGTGAGGTATTGCCAGCCATGCCAGGAGAAGTAGGACATTGGATATGTAACATATGCCTGCACAGCTATCTGGAAGTTTGTAAAGAATTAGATGTTATTTGTATATCAAACTGGTTTGTACAGAGGATTTGGTTGAAAAATGTATTTGTAAAGGTTCTTGTATAAAAAAATAACCAACAGGCTGCCCTGCTGGGCAGAAAAAGAAATATGCATGCATTATTGTCAACTATTTAAATATATATGTTTTAGCAGAAAATACTGGAAGAAAAGAGGTCATCTCAATCCACCTACTTTGAAAATAGTTTGAAATTAAACTACTGGACTTAGGCCATAAAGATTGTATCTTACAGTTCTCGATGCAGCCAGTGACAACAAGTCTGTACTAGGATGCTTTCTGCATTGTCTTTGGGTTGAACTAATTGCTACTCTGGAAGGGTGGAAGTTTGAAATTGTTTTATGACTTCCAGGAGCTGTGGCAGATCTTAGCAAGTATCTCTCTCTCTCTGTGTATTATTGACACATTTGTGCTAAATCCTGACAGCTTCTAGCCAAGGGGGATAGCATCGGAACCAGACGTCAGATGACCAGATGTATACAATGTCATTATATATTCTGTCATTAAAAATATGTTATTACTGTTAATAAAATGATATTTTAACACTAGGTGAAACAGAAATCTCATTACAGTCTGTTTTTGGAACCTGACAAAAAAAAAGGTTTCCTCACCTTCTTCATCTTGCCTTGCTTTATTAAGTGACAAGGGAACAATAATTCTTTAGATCAGTCAAGAAAATTTAGTGAGATTAGTCAAGTACTATTTTTCTGTATCTGCTCGACTCTATTCATCTTTATTATTTTAATATTTCCTGTGAGTTAAACCCTGGTGTTTACTGTAAAGAGATTTAGTATTTTCATATTCTTTTCTTATTTATTATTAAATATATTTAAACTTTTCATTGTGACTGGTCTTTTAGAGAATATTTTAATATCTGAGAGTACTAATATATATTTGGTGACAGCCCTGGCCACTCCAGGAAGCCCTGCTGCTCATTAAACCATTTGCATTAATTTTACTCAATATAATTGGGTACCCTTACAAGAACCTTAGAGTAGCTGGCTTTGCAGTGTCTGGTGGTGCTATAACTACCTTATAGTCTGGGAAGAAGGGGGCATACTAGTAAATCTGTGCTAGTCTTTCCCAGATGTGTGTGTGTGTGTGTGTGTGTGTGTGTGTGTGTGTGTGTGTGTGTGTGTGTGTGTGTGTGTGTGTGTGTGTGCGTGTGTGCGTGTGTGTGTGTGTGTGTCTGTGTGTGTGTGTGTGTGTGTGTGTGTGTGTGTGTGTGTGTGTGTGTGTGTGTGTGTGTGTGTGTGTGTATGTGTGAAAATCCAATCTCAAAGAGTGTCTGTGTCAGGGACAGGAAGCACTGCTTTCACAGAGATAGTGATGAAGAACATGACTTGGAAACTCAGCTGAGGTCTCAACTCTATAGCTGTGCCAGTGAGAAGTTTTACTGGGGACCTGGAGGGAGGCAGATAGAGAAATCCAAACCAAGGACTGAGTTTGTTCCCTGTGTTCTCCTAAGGGAAATTGTGCTTGATGCAGAGAGCTGCATCTGTACATACTGGGTGTATCCATTTTTGTTCCAAGTGAACATCCCTCTCCAGTGCCAGGGGTAGGGTTGCAAACTTTTCATGTCAAGAATTCTGAACATGTACATGAAAGCAAAATACATGCAGAAAAGAAGTGTGCTTTTAACCTCCATTCGAGAGGATTGTTGTACAATATTGTGTGCAATCAAAAATATTCTTGTGCTCTTCAATGTCAGTGACAGTATCCCTTAATTCTTATCTGTCCAGAAAAATTCCAGACAGTTGGCAACCCTGGAGAGTGGTGAGGATTCAGGCTCCTTGATTACTCTCCCAGAGTCGGAACATTACAGAATAGACCACTGTATCACATACAAAGGATCTAAATATGTTGACATTTGTGAAATGACCTATATCTCAGGGCTGTTTGTTAGGCCCTTTTCAGTCCATTATTTAAGTGATGGACATCACAGATGACATTCGTATCCACTGTCCAAACAGCTGTCTGAAGGACTACAGATTGTTGGCAATCCTTGACTCCAACTGTGATATTAGTGTAATACAGGTAGTATCAACACACGACAAAGACTGCTCCATAGCCATGACACCTCCTTCAATGACACACAAAAAAATATCTGGGTTTTTTTAAGTCAGGAAAAAAAACACACACAACTTAAGTATAATGTAGGCATCACACCATTAAATCAGACAAATGGGTATGTGACCTGTGTCCTTGGGTAGATGGTAAGTGGAACGTCCACCAGCATGTGGTCACAGTGCTGAATACTCCCATGTATGTAACACAACTACTGAATATGTGAAGAAAATTTGCATCAGAGGCCATAATACCTTCATAGTTAACAACCTTCATCACACCAATAACTGAGTACAATTCACTCTTCTTCATGTACCACTCTACATATCCTCCACTGAAGTGTAAATGAAGTGTACCACCTTTGTCACAGTGAGCTGTCACACATCTAATTGGCCATACCTAGGTATTCTTTTTGTTGCATAAACATTACTGTGTGATAGTGCAGAAAGAGCCCTCATAAAATTATTACACCAGATACATGTGTGCTACATGTTATGGTGATGCACATAGTACATACAGCAGTTTGACAACATTATATACATGCATAGCAGTCAACTCGCTTGTAGTGATCATAATATCTCATGCAGGTATAGCAGTGTCTCTTCTAATACCAGCAGATATTATGGTGCCAGGACAGTATGCATCATTACCCTCATAGAGTGAAGACATGTCATAATAGTCGTACAAGTGTGTTGTGCAGAATCATCTCTGATCACTCTAAATCACATGTTATGTCAGAGACATGGGATTACTGCTGGTATTATTCTGATATTGTCCATGATTGTGCTTTCTTTTTTAATATTGTCCATGAGCCTTTACCTGTGTCCCATTTCATTTAGACCTCTGCTGAGATTACACTCATATTCAGGCAGATCAGTTTGCATAGCTTCACAATATGCACCTTTTCCCAATTGGGTGTAATATCATTGATAGATGTCCTCTGTAATGTTCTTGTCAGGATGCTTATCTCACACAGACATCTTCACCATTGTTATGTCACCTTGTGTGGCAGTCAAATAATGCACATTTTCACTGTGCAGACCCTACTGTATCATATTGATATGTGATTGGTGTTGCTGCTACAACTGTCTTCCATTGACATGCCCTCATCTGCTGTACACTGGGTTGTTTCACCTGTATCCTTTAACTGCATTCATTCCTTCTCATCTGTGTCACTATTCAATACCCACACTTCTTCTGAGTGTTTATTTTACATGGAAGTCCATGTACCCTAACAATACCACCAAACACAAATCAGCTGTAGTTAATTTCACAAGTTGTAAAAACAATTCATAAAACAAAACAATCATCCTGATGAAAAACGCACACTTTAACAAAATAAAGCTTTCAGGTGTAACCCTTCCTCAATATTTTAAAACTTACTTTAAGACATCATCCTTTATACATAATTTCAAAAGACACACATGACACAGCCATTCAATAAAATCAAATAAACAATCAAATAAGAAAACAATTCATTTCAAGACTAAAAGTCATATCATACTCTGTTCATTTCTCTCAGATATACAACAACCATTTAAGAGCACAATGAGGCCAAAATAATGCCCTGAGTATAATAACATTATTAAAATGTCAAATGTAATACAAAAAGTTCATGTTATTACTTATACTGTTTTTGTTTTGCCCTAATACTAGCTTAATGGTTACCATGTTATTGAGGCCAGGCAATTTATCCGCCTCTAACCTGATAATCCATCTATATTCTGCCAGCTCTATCTTGTTATTAATATCTCCTTCTCTTAGGGTCTTATGTATCAAATCCAAAACTTTAAATTTAAATAAATGTAATGGACCATGTTCCATTATATGCTTAGCTCGGGAGATAGTAACTACCCCACACGTCACCTCCAATTTGTGCTCTATTATATGGTCCTTAAGGTGCCTAGAGCAATTACCAACATAAAACCTTGTACATGCATACAGGTTGCCAAATATACTATAGCCATTGTGTTACAGGTGGCCTGATGTTTGATCTCATATGCGACATTAGTTACTGGATGTTGAAAAAATAATTTGCTACAAATATTTGTACTGCAGCTGCAATTATAGCAGGAGGTTGTACCAGATTTATATGTTACTGGAATTAGTAAATTAACATCAAAGTCCATATAGCATAATTGTTGCTTGAGACTGTTGCTGTTTCTATAGGCAAATTTTAATGTAGTACCCAACAAGGTTACTAACGCAGGTAAAGACATAAGTATTCGCTAGTTCTTCCATATTATTGCTTCAACCTGTCTTGTCATAACGTTATATATGCTAACATATCTTAGCATGTTGGGAGTACTGTGTATCAATTCTTCTCTCTGATTATGATCACTAAAATGTGGGGGTGCTATCATGTCCCTATCACTCAGTACACTACTCATTATATCTAGGACCTGCTTCTCATTATAACCTCTACTTATAAATTCCCTTGATATAATTTCCATTTGTTCTTTACATCTTGCCTCCTTAGTGTTCAACCTGCAAATTCTCATAACCCCGGATTCACTAATCCTCCGTGTAAGACTTAATAAGTCTTATTCAAAGGCTGCAGTTGAACGGTATGACATCAGCGTGCCATGAATATGCATGAGGGCACGCTGACTCAACCGTAAGTCTTACACGGACTGTGTAAGAAAGCAGGGGGGGGCGTGTCCAACTGCCGAGCAGTCTAAATGTCCACACCCCTGCAAGTGTTTGAAAACTAAACAAAGCACACACACAAGAGCGAGTCCACTCAAATGTCCCTGCATCCAACACTACAGTCCCTGATATTGTAACCCCCTATCACAGTTCTAAAATGCAAAACATTAAATATATTTTTAAATCCCAAAAATAGCTGCCCGTATTTGTGCGTGTGTGCGAAGGTGTTCCCATTATTTAGCTAGAGTTAGCAAATCTGACATGGAAGAGCATAAGAAAGAATGTTAAAGCAAATCACACCAAGTAGCAATAGCGAAATGGTAGAGCGTTTGCACAAAAAAGCAGCATTCACGGTTCAAGTCCCACCACTCCCCTTCGTATTTATTTTTTAAATCAGTATATGAAATAATACCTGACAAATATGTTTAAACATTATTAAAAAGCAGTGAAATGGCCAATGTATCAGTGAACAAAATAAATATTTTAAAGGATTCTGATGTAAAATTGCCTGCAGTTAAGCAGGGCTTCACCCAGCGCAATAGAGATGCCCATAGTTTAATAGCGCTTTACCTAGTGCAATAGAGGTGCACACAGTTTAATAGCGCATTACCTGGTGCAATAGAGTTGCCCATTGTTTCAAATTGCTTTACTCAGCCCAGTAGAGTTGCCCATAATTCAATGGCGCTTTACCCAGAGCAATGTGTTCGCGCGGACGTGCGCACAGTGCCAACCAGGGCACCGTAGGGCACCGAGGAGCAACGTAGAGCAAAGTTGCTTAAATGCAACCACACCCCCTAGCCTGTCTGGATAGTATGAAAATAAAATGATTGAAAAGGTTCGAACCGAGGACTCTGTGCATCAGAAGCAAAGTACAGAACCACTAAGCCATGACAACATAGGGGAAACAGCCACTATTAACATTCATATACTTACGAATGGTAGTTTAACCATTACTAAGCAGGTCTGCAGTCAGCCGAGAATTTTACAAAATGGCCAATCACAAAAAAGTGTGGGAAATGCGGCATATTTAAGCCCCACAGGTGGGAATACACACCATAACTGATTGTAGCTCACATCTGCAGTTAGAATGTCTGGTGTTGGAGAGGGAACACGCTTCCGAGCGCAACAGTGGGGCATTGAGGAGTCCAAATACATGGTTTGGCTCCTTGTCCACCATCACGAGTCAAGACTCCTGCAGGGCCAGTTCCAAGGGATGGAGTACAAGGCAGAGGCTTCGAACCGGTTAGCTCGTGACCTCACCAGTGCCACAGGTGTTCCTCAGACTGGTGAGCAGGTCCATCACCACCATGCAGACCTGAAGAGATGAAAGCAGGACCACCTGAACCAATGGATACAGGAGGCCCATGGGATGCGGGATGCCCCACAACTGAGTATGTAGCCATGGAATGCAGTATGTAAGAATTGATAATGGAGTATGTATAACGGATAGGTATGTCTCAATTTCCCTTCATTTACTTTACAGCTGCAGGTGACCGTGCTATGAATCAGTAAACCTATGCTGATAGGCTGTTAAGGCTGCGCCACCAGGCAGGTTAGTGATTATTCTGCATATATTGTTATATAAAATATGGGAGAGAGCATGAAAGAAAGTGTTGTAGTCCAATAATACAGCCATAAAATTGCCTGAATAAGTCCTCTGCATGTACTGTCAGATAAAAACATCAGAGAGGCAGAAAAAGAGTGTAGAAACCAATTAAGAAAGGTAATATATGTCTGGAATAATATCTCTGCAGGCACTGTCATATAAAATAAGCGAGTGAGCCTGAAAAAAGATTGTTCTAACCTATTAATAAAGTTATAATATGTCTTGAACATGTCTGTCATATACACCGTTAAAACAAATAAAGCAGTGAGCCTGTGGAAAAGTGTGTAATGTCATTAATAAAGGTCTAAAACCCAGATTGTGTCTGTGTTACATAGTCTGAAATGTTGTTGTACCCTTGCAGTATACAAACAGTACTGTTTGAAAAGGTGCTGGCAACCCAGAGTTGTGCAGTCCCATATAAAGTGGGTGATGGAAGTACTATTAGCTGTGAAACATATATACAGTCCACAACATGCAGTTACTGGCTGGCATGAATAAGTAAACCTGGCACACATGTAGCATGTCATTTTTTTCCCAGAAATGTGAGTGTGTATCAAGAAATGCAGAGTTCTGTACAAATCGAAGTGAAAATGACATGTGATAACATCCCAGATATGTAGATAAAGAAATATAAATGCAATCAAGAAATATGTAGCAGTAACTTCTGCATCCTGGACAGTTAGTATATCAGATATAGGTCAGGCATATATTGAACTAGCCAAACCCATTACACAACCTAATGTATGGTGGCAAGTGTAATAATACAGGTAGGGGATATACACTTACAGTCACTAGGAATGTAGTGTAGACTAAAAGGTCATTATACGATTTTAACTGAGTTTTTTTATACACCCTACTGTATGTGCATAAACCATGCAATTCCACACCTCAATGGGTATGTGTAATCTTAAATATTTGTTGGGACATATGTCCTATTGTTCTATAAATAGTTGCATTCACGTTGATGCATGTGCCCTGTTTAAACACCACAATCATGGTGGCCTGTTGCTACCAAACATCCCTGCATGCTGTTGGAATAACCACTGTGGTTCAATATATGCATGTGTTATGCTTGCTGTTCAACTGTTGTACCCTTGGTGTTTTGGTTTAATGGGAATATTATTGCATGCTGTTACAACTAATCTGGAATGCTGTTTTGCTTATGTTGTAATTAAACACACCTAATCACAGAACGTATAGGAAGGCCAGTCCCAGCGGACCCACATGTCCATCCTCAGCCAGCGAGTGCATCTGGCACCAGCAGGTCCGGTGCCCAGCCCGGGCTCCTCTCCTCCATTGGTCCTATGCCACCTTCAGGTGGAAGCGCTGCAGGGGATGGGGCTCATCCCCCCGTGCAAGCATGGGTGGAGAAGGGCCACCTGTTACCCTTAAAAGGGTCTGGGCTGTGGTGCGTAGGGAGATCCAGCGTTCAGACGCTGATCCCCTACGCCAGCTTGAGGCGAGAGTGGAGCATCTCACGGGTGAGCCTGCCCATCCTATGCAGCCCCTAGCACAGCCACCCTTGGGGCTGTGAAGGTTCAGTGGTGACTGCCCATGGGTGGGGATCTCAGTTCCACTGTTACCATCTGTGGGCTCATGGGCTTGTGATTTCCAAACATCTGACCCCGTCAATTGTGTTCACCCTCCCCATGTGCCATACACCTCCCCTGTATGCGTCTTGTCTGTCTTGTCTGTTTACCTTCCCAACCTACCTCCCCGAACATACCTACTTCCTCTAACTCACTTCCCACTCTCACCTGAAAAAAAAAAAAGGACAATCTGTACCCACAAAAAAATTACGCCCCATACATTGCTGCCCATTTTGCACACATGTCCATCGGACAAACATGTAAGCTGATAATTAGAATTGGCAGTACAACATACTTTGTTGTCCTCTCCCCCGCTCCCAGGGGTGGAAGGTTTCAAATTTCACTCCAAATTCATTGCATATGCACAGTTGTTGCTGTTAAAGAAATGGGCAGCTATGGACCTTCCCTACACCCATCCTGCACATCCCGAGCTTGTTTACCTACTGTGTGTCCCTCTTTGTGCCCCCTTTTTCACCACTTTTCTATCTCCCCATTTTCTTTTCTTTAAAAGAAATTAGCATTGGGGTTAGCAGGAGTAAGCACTTTTAAGCAGCAGTAAGCGGGTTTAAGCGAGTGTGTGCATGCGTGCGCTTAGCTAAGCGTCGTTAAGCATTGTGCAAACTCGTGCAAACCTGCTTACAACTGCTTAAAGGTGCCTTAGTCACTCTATGACAGGGCCCTTGTTCTGCTCAGCAGCAAAAGAAAATACCTCTGCCTGTCTCGAACCCCAGACCATTGACACAATAGACTGCATGAATTACCACTAAGCCACAGCAGATATACAAATGACTTGGTTCTGAAATAAATATATCATGCATTACAATGAGGGAATGTAAATGAAAATTAGGAATGGTATAACACTAATCCTTTTCTGTGGGTCTTTAACAGCAGTGGTTGTGGAATTGCATGACATGACTGTGAAAAGAGAACCAGCCATGCTAGTAGGGAATAATGTTACAGTAGCACCTTACAAACCCCACACAGTATCAGAGCAGGATAAACACTGGCATATTTGAATAGGTCAGAGGCCAGACCTCCCAACTGTGACTGATATACAGGGATGTCACTGATTTGCAAACAAATGTTAGCTGTGCCCCTCTGACTCCCTGTGAAATGTAATAACAGTAGGCAGAAAGGTGGGGAATCTCACTTAATGAAAAATGTCAATAAGTGAGAGTAGACACTGCTCGCACGTCAGAAAAGGTGTAGTAATGCATATGCTCCGAATCCCCCAAAGTCTCAACAGCAAAGTATCTGAAATATATCACAGGTGTATCCCACTTATATGTACCTTTCCCTGAGGCTGTTCAAATATTTACCTGAGAGTATCTGAGGCCTGGAAGTGTCAGAAACACACAGGCATATCAGTTTGTCTGCTGTTACACACTCAGCAAATAGCTGTAAAATGAATTCCACAAGCATGCCCGTATGTAGGAGTACACCACAGAAATATCAATGGATGTAGCCATGTACTGCTAGCAACCACCTGTGACAATGCCATTGTTCAAGTGCTGAAAAGACTGGTGTGGTGCACAGTCAAAGGATAGTAGGCTAACCTCTGTCTACCATCTGGATATGTCCACAGGTGGGAGCTACTGAGACAGACTACTAGCCTTTATAGACTAGCAGGTACACAGCAACTCTGCATGTTCAGCAAGATAAACAGCACACAATAATAAATAATGCTCTCCACAGTTCTGCACCTTTACCCAAAAGTACCATATACCTGTGTAGTCAGGCACACCCACGGGTGTAGGTAGGCATACAATGTACTGAAATATGTCCAGTTGTCCTGAGCTGACTGTGCTAATGTCAACACAAACAAACCACAAACTGTTCAGAAGTGAGTAACGTACTAATGACAGTATAGCAGTTCGCAAACAGTGCATGTGCCTGATATTCATAATTGGTAGTACAACATACTTAGTTGTCCTCACCCCTCTCTCAGGGGTGGAAGGTTCAAATTTCACTCCTAATGCATTGCATATGCACATCTGCTGCTGGTAAAGAAACGGGCAGCTATGGACCTTCCCCACACCCATCCTGTACATCCCGAGTTGGTTTCCCTACTGTCTTCCCCTCTTTGTGCACCCTTTATCACCACATTCCTATCTCCCCATTTACTTTTCAGTTAAAGAAATGAGCGAGGGGGTTAGCGAAAGTAAGCACTTGTAAACAGTGGTAAGCGGGTTTGCACCAGTGTGCGCATGTGTGCGCTTAGCTAAGCATCGCGCAAACCCACGCAAACCCACTTACAACTGCTTAAAAGTGCCTTAGCCACTGTGTATGACAGGGCCCTTGTACTGCTCAGCAGCAAATTAAAATACCCTTGTCAGTCTCGAACTCCACACCTTGGACTCACCTGTCTGCATGAAGTACCACTAAGCCACAGTAGATATACAATAACTTGGTGCTGTAAGAAATATATCATGCATTACAATCAGTGAATGTAGAGGGAAAATAGGAAAGCCATAGGAACACATTGCAATAACTACTGTTGTATTCCAGTTAATTCTCTAATTCGAAAAGAAAGAACATACTCCCATGTATCCAGTGTTAGCATTAGGTAGTGTGAGTGAACTTACACACTGAGAAGAGTGCACTGGAAGAAGCAACAGTCAGGTTTCAGTACAACATGCATATCACTGGCTACAACCCTAGCTTCAGATATGAGACATATACCAACCTTCTGACTGAGACAACAGTGTCCACAGCAAACAAGCATGGGCCCCACCTTGCACAACTGAAAGGGCTATGCCTACCTAACTTAGCATTTTATAGCAGTGTCCTGAAATCACAGTGAGTACTGCAATTACTACACAGCAGACTGCATGCAATTACTAAATGGTGGGCACCAATTGGTGCAGAGGCCATCACATGCCAATGTGCAGATACCTAGAAAAGCAGCTTGTACTTGCTGTCCACACATGCAATAATATCATTGCACCAACTGAGAGAGAGAGAGCGAGAGAGACAGACAGACAGACAGACAGAGACAGAAAGACAGATGGAGACAAACAGGCTGTAAGAGACAGACACTGAAAAGAAAGACCAACACACAGAGGAAACCAAAACCAAAAAAAAAAAAAAATCAACAGCTGCAAAAGGTGCAGGTGAGGAATACAAAGGTAAGGTATGTAACAGATATGTATTTGCTGGCATCCGAATGATGTGTCTGAAGGGTACTCTACATACTATGAATCATCCATATGTGGCAGCAGTCCATATCTATATGTATATGCACATGTGCATAGGGCAAGAGACATACTGCAACTGCTAGTGAAGGCTGGACATATATATATGCTGTTGAAGGTTGCTATGTGCACATATGTATGCAGGTTGTAGTGTGTGGCATTGCAGACAGTAAGCAGTGCTGGTATATGTCATGTGGTGGTTAAATGCTGTGGGACTGAGCTACAGGCAGTGAGGCCTGCTACAGCTATATTGCCTGAGGACAGCAAAATGCATTCTGCACAACACTGCGCAATATTATTACATAACCGTATGTCTCACAACTGTTGCATAATTGACATCCCCACCATGAAAGGTGGGCAGTATATGTGCCTGTATGTGCATCTATATGTACAGCAATGGATGTATAAATGTACGTGAATATATATATATACATATATATATATATATATATATATATATATATATATATATGTATATATATATATATATATATATATATATATATATATATATGGATATATATATATATATATATATATATATATATATATATATATATATATATATAAATATATATATATATATATATATATATAGACAGATAGATATAGATATATATGTATATGTATAGATATGTATAGATATCTATAGCTGCGTATAGATATGTATAGAAATGTATATGTATGTATATATATATATATATATATATATATATATATATATATATATATATGTATATATGTAGAGAGAGAGAGAGGGAGACACAGGGTCATACGTACTGCAACAGGTGTCTGTTGACCAAGGCATGGACTGAACACCAATGTTGGTACTGCAGTGCCATACCCCATTCCAAAACACTTTACCCAGTAACTACCACATAGGTGGTAGCCTGCCTAACACTGAAGGTGCCAGAAGGGAACATGGGACACAGGTGGACAGTAGCCTCCCCTTTGATAATCACAGTGCCACACTAGTCTTGTAATCTGTCTACGTGGTACGTGTCATCACAAAACGTGTGTCATCTAGGGAAATATAGGTCAGTGTTCCCCTCTAGTCATCACAATGCCCCATGTGGTATGTACCTCACATGACAACTACAGCAAGTGGAAAGGCCACAGACATACCTCACAAAGAGTAATACTGCTCTCAAACACATGCCCTATGCAGACTGACTCACAAAACCACAGCTAGAGTGCGTTGCATACCGCCCACTCAGAGGTTACCTCTGCCGGACATACAGAGGTATGTCACACCCATAGCAGTCGGCCAACCACCATGTCAACACCTCACAATCCCTTCGGGCTACATGACCTAGGGCCCTAATCCTCGCCACCTCACAGAACAGTACATGCTGGAGGTACAGATTTCTATCCCCAAATATGCCATACTCTGGACTAAACCACCCAGCATTAACAAACAAGGCTCCTCATTAGTAGATGTCATACATACCCCTGATTATTTTTTGGGAGATAGGTAATATGCTCTGGGAGTCACCTCTGTGTATCCGGTTGACAGGAGCAAGTAAAGTCACATTACATGTGTATCAAAGACCAGGGTAGCATATGGCTAGGCTGCTCTAGGCCCTAAGGCCAATAGCGTATTACCTACCTATGACACAATGCCCACACACATGTACTCAGTGCAATACCTGCTATGTGAGGTGTAATGAGTGTGACAGTGAATGTGTGCAAGGTCTGTAAAGGTGTGATAGCTTAGTGTGAGGTTGTTCCTGTCATGGTAGTTTGTGTCCTAGGTGTGAGGCCAGAGAAAGATGTGTCAGTTATTGGGATTCAGACATAGTAGGATGGCATATGTTGTGACATAGTTCCTTGTGTATGACTGTGGTGTCCCATTGTAGGCTGAAGCAATACATGTATGCTCAGTAAGTGGTACTGCTGGTGAATCCAGCTCACATATGAACTGTTGTACTACCTGAAGCTGTAGGCCTAAACAGCACAGTATGGTGTATGTTCACATTCCCTGGTAACACTGTCTTGTGTGTTTCCTGTAGTCTGCACAGATTACATACCTCAGGCATAGGTATCTGTAAGTAGGGGCACACAGTACTGTAAGGTACATAGGTAATGCTCATCTGTGTCGGCATACATTTGTGTGTTGTATGTATGTCTGATGTGTGTGTAATGATGCCTGTACCATGCATGCAATCACATGTGTGTTACAGGGTATGTGTGTGTACCGAGCAACATGTTTACTCTGTTACAGCAGTATAACAGCTATATTAAAAACCGTGCACATATGTTAGGTAGGGGTATGGCATTAACAACTAGGGCGGTTTACTGGTAATACTGTAAATGTACTTTACATTCATTGCATTGAATGACATCTTTCTACATGCATTAGCTTGATATATACCCCCGTGCTGAGGTTGTGCATTGTATCCCAAACAGTGTGCTAAGTACTGGTGTATACTGGTTTGTTATATGGAGTGTGGCAGGCACTGTCAGCCAGTTGTGAGCTGAGCACTGATATGTGGTATTGAATGTGTGTATCCTCTGACAGACACACCAATGCTATATATTGCAGTTAAGTGATATCTCTGTACCTAATAATGTTAAGTATGCCACATGACTTGCTCACACATATCGTTTAATTGTCTTCCAGGGTTATGGCTCATCAACACAATTCATCATATACAGCTGCGGAGGAACAGGAAAACATAACCTGATGCAGCACTATACACTGCTGTTTTCCAGGGCTAGCCAGCACCAGCATGAGCGTACTGCACTGTAGCAAGATCTTGTTTGACGGGTAAATGACATAGGCATGCATAACCGGACATATGAGCAGGTACGCCATCACTGCAGTGATTTAATTAGACATGTCCGGTGGCATGCGTCTGATATCCATAGACAACAGCTTGCCACAGGTGGTGGGGCAGTCATACATCCCCCCTCACCAGAGTGGAGCAGCTGCTCCTAAGCATGGTGGCTCCTGGCCTACAGCAGCAACAGCATCACACATGTGTCATCATGGAGGCTGGAGCCACCCAGCATGATGACATGGAGCGTGCAGGTAATATGCACTAGCTGTAGACTACTGTTACCTGTATTGTTAGAATATGCATATGTGAGATGTGTATTGTGTGTTCAGCAGTTGTGCTGCCTATTGTGTGCAATACTGATATTTGACATAGTATCTGTACACCTGTGACTGTTGACTGTTGTTCTACTGTAGTTTAGCACACTCACAGTAGCAATGCCACAGTTGTGGCCACTGACAAACTTTGTCATATTCTTGTAGGTCCCTCTGGTGTGACAGCAGGGCAGACGATACATGCTGGTGAGTGTGTTAACACTTTAATATTGTTAATGACATGTGCATGTCATAGGTGAGGTGTAGGCCATGTACACGTAACATACCTATGCATAATGCTTGCTGTGCATGTTTGCTGTGAGACATTAAACGTCTCAGTAAAGGCAGTAGCTGCCTCAATCACATGCAATGCACAGAGCAGCAGACACATTTGTGGCAACACTGTACTGCACATTGGATATGCATAGTTGCTACACCTGTACACAACAGAACACGTTTATCATACACAGTACACAAAAACATGCTACATTTGGCATTACCACACACCCGCTGTAAGGTCACACTTCAGTATCTCACATGTCATGCACACACACATGATGTACCTCAGGGGTAGAGGCCTATCATGGGGCTGTGCAACACTCTGCAACACATAACACAGTCATGTTAGACAATGATCCCTATTGGGCAACTCACACACCCATGTACAAAGTGGCTGTGTAATTGTGAACGTAGCCACGGCACTGCAGTTCAGGTACAGCATGCTAGGCAGTGGTCTTGCACATATTAGTAGCTGTGAGTGACCACAAGATGCATGATGATGATGGCACAGGGTACTACACCCCATCCAGTTACAGTGACCACAGTACTACTCATAGCAGCCATTGCTGTGCACCTCAATATTGTGTGTGTGTGCAAACATATGCACCTATACACAATATGCATAGCATGTTGTGTGTGTGCTTACATATGCCAGTATACACAATATGCACAGCAGTCGCCATCCAAACAAACTGTCACATATATGTCATGGCATGCTAGTGGGTGTATAGGTCACATGACACACAGTGGGTATGTGTGGTGTTTAATGTTGCAATCATGTAGCATGCCATGCCATGGCTGGCACCGACATATCTGCAATATGTCCCACACTCACCATAACCACTGTACATTGGCCATGTTGAGCACTGGGATACACAGTTACATCAAAGCCATGTACACTGCCATGAAATAGGGGCGTCTACACTTGCACTGCATTGTCTTGTGCAACACATATTCTGCATGCTGACACGTGTGTGGTGACTGTTTGCCTTGTGATACTGACATCCACCTTCACCCACTATAGAGTATGTGTTAGATTGCTAGTGTGTGTGTGTGTGTGTATTTGCTGTAGTAAGGAGTGTATATGTGTGCATGTGTGTATGCAACATGTGCAGACTGTAAAGTGTGTTTCCTGTCTTCCTCTCACAGGTACTGAGTTAGGGCTGGCTGAATGCAGCAGGGAACCTGAAGCCACTGCCTCGAATAGTGGTGATGATGAGACATGTATTCTGGCACAGGAAGGTTTGACAAGGTCTGTCGTTGGTCCGCCAATTGATAGTACACAGCTTTCAACCCCATCTATGTGCACACTCATACTGTCAATACATCCCTCATCACCAATGGCCATAGTCGAGGGACAGCATACAGTTGGCATTGACCAGGAGAGTGTGGTACCCATGGCACTTGCATCCCCTCACAGCAGCCATAGCCAGATTCCTGGACTGGTACCACATAGGTGGAGGTCCAGGCATTCTCGGGGGAGCACCGCTGGTCATATTGCCCCTGGCAGATGTGCCCTCACAGGTCTTACGACATCCAGTATGTTCCGGGCTGTAATGCAGGCTCAGGCAAGTGTGGAAAGGTACACCAGACAGGGACTTAGGGTGCAGAGGGCCCATTACACCATTATCAATGACAGCATCCGTGACCTTGCCGGTGCCATCCAGATTTACACCGAGGTCATTGATAGACGTTGGAGGGAGACAGTAGATGCCCTCCACAGTATGTCTTCCATGAGCCAGGACCATGTGCGATGGTTGCGACGTCGACGCAGACGCATGCCAGAAAGAGCAACAGCTGGCAGTGGTCGCGGACGGCCCACAGTTCACAGCCGCTCCGTAGTAGCAGTACCTGCCCCAGCCATGCTGGGGCTGGCCTGTCCATTGACCTTCCCAGTAGACCACATGCACATGGCTATGGCCAGTCCCAGCAGGGACATGGATCCAGTCGTCATACCTCTACCTCTGATGACAGTACCCAGTCGGGGTTGGTACCCGATACTGTCCGTAGCACCCCTGCCAGGCACAGGTACTGTGTGCGTGGCTGGAGACAGTGATCTGTACAGCCTAGCAGGTACAGTCTGTGGCTGTCCCTCAAATCACCATATATGGCAGCCACATGGTGGAGCTGTGTGCATGCAGACACACACACATTAACCAAACAACTAGGGCTCACACATCCACACACACATTACATCAGTGTTGGCCCATGCTGTACTGTTGTCCCTCACACACACACACACACACACACACACACACACACACACACACACACACACACACACACACACACACACACACACATGTCGATTGGATGGGTCAATGTCAGGCTCTGGCAAACAACAACACACCCTGTGCATATGATGATACCTGTGTCTCTTCCTGTCATCTGTAACATTGATGCAGGAACAGGCTAATATGGTGCTGATGCACAGGGTGACATTATAGCAGTGTAGCAATATTAGCAAGTTGTCAACAGGAAAGTGTAATGACATCCTTGTAGGTATGTCTGAGCAGGTATTATGCATCAAAGCTCTGATTGTAAATGTAGCATTGTTTACACCACTGTTAGGTCTGAGTATGTTTTGTCCACCCATATGCCACTTGACTGAAGTGTAATGTGTTGCCAGCATGTGTTAGTGAGTGGACAGTACGTGTGTGATGTGTGCAGTACAGATTAGCAAGTGTACATCTGTGAACATGGTGGGTGCGCACTGTCTGCATGTACGTGCATGGTGGACACATTGGATGTGTGGCATTCCCTGTCGTACACATTGTTAACATCTCATAGTATCTTTCAATGGCCAGTATGCATTCTACTACAGTTATGTACTAACATGGGTCCACATGTGTGTATGACATGGGTTGACACTATGCTGTGGGTGATACTGTTAATATCTGTCAATGATTTGTGGTCTGGTAGTATACACAACCTCAACAGTATGACTATAAGCAATCATTGGATGATGTCCTGACAAATGACACACAGTTGTAGGGAACTCAGTAACAGTTGGATCTTTCCAGTACTATACTCTAACACTAACCAGTGGTATTGACCGCCACCCATTCCTGGGACCACACCTGTTTGGCATATAGCCCCCTTAGGTACATGCAAACACACTAGGGATGTGTCCATCCACATCTGGAAATACATGCATTGGCCTACAATGCATTCCCTGGATGGGACGCATATCCTACACAAGGGTATCATACAGACAGATACCTGTTGTCTGATACATGCTGTATAGCAGTAAGCCTGCTATGGCATAGTCATCCACATTTACTATACATACTTTCCCGTCAGTACCACATCGATGGTAGACGTCAACATGTATGCTGGTTACCAATGTGTACATACAGCCTCGTGTTATGTCATGTGTCCCTTGGTATCCACATATCCATAGGTATTGTGGAGTCCCTCGGTGTATCACATAAGACATTAGAGGCCTGAATGCATATCCACAAGCCAGTTGTACACCTATACAGACTGTCCATTATTGCCAGTTGTTGTTGTGTATGAACATGTCTGACGTATACGCCAGGCATATACCCTCACTCACACTACTCTTTAGTAACTGTCATGGGTGTGTGTGGCACAGATGACCTTGGCCACAGATACAACAGTGGACGGCCTTGTCATATACATACATATGTGACCTACGATGTGAGAAGCAGCGGCACAACCTGTCAATGGAAACAGATGTATTCATGTAGTATCCAGGCTTCACACTTATGTACTGATTGAGGGGACATGTACACATATATATTTGCCACTCAGATACCTGATGTGTGCACTTGCTGTTTTAATCATAATATATCCTACCATAGTAAAACCAAAACCCACACCGCATTGTCCAACAGTGATACACACACTGTCAGTGTTTGCAGGATTCAAACTCCTACCTAACTATATTATGATACTAGTAAGAGAAGTATTAACACGGCGCACTATTTGCTTTACTGGCTGGTTTCCTTTCTCCATCTGTATTTGTAGGATGGTGACATCACTAAACTTTCCAAAGAGGAATGTACCTCTTTCAGTGAGTTTTCCCAGTCTCCACAAAGGGCACTCCTCTCAAAGGAAACTGCACACATACACATCAGACTTTCCAAAGAGGAAAGTACCTCTTTCAGTGAGTTTTCCCAGTCTCCACAAAGGGCACTCCTCTCAAAGGAAACTGCACACATACACCCCCCCCCACACACACACACACACACACACTACCTAACCATGTTATGATACTAGAGAGAGAGAGAGAGAGAGAGAAACGCATTAACATGGCACGCTATTTGCTTTACTGGCTGGTTTTCCTTCTCCTGCTGTATTTGTAGGATGGTGACATCATCAGACTTTCCAAAGAGGAATATACCTCTTTTAGTGCGTTTTCCCTGTCTCCAAAAAGGGCACTCCTCTCAAAGGAAACTGTACACATACACACACACACACACACACACACAGTCAGTGTTTGCAGGATTCAAACCCCTACCTAACTATGTTATGATACTAGAGAGAGAGACGCACGGCACGCTATTTGCTTTACTGGCTGGTTTCCCTTCTCCTGCTGTATTTGTAGGACGGTGACACCATCAGACTTTCCAAAGAGGAATCTACCTCTTTTAGTGAGTTTTCCCTGCCTCCGAAAAGGGCACTCCTCTCAAAGGAAACTGCACACATACAAACACCCACCCCCACACACACAGTCAGTATTTGCAGGATTCAAACCCCTACCTAACTATGTTATGATATTAGAGAGAAATGCATTAACACGGCGTGCTATTTGCTTTACTGGCTGGTTTCCCTTCTCCTGTTATATTTGTAGGATGGTGACATCATCAGACTGGACATGGTGATGTGTGTACACTTTGTTTTATGTCATTCCAGGAATGGTCCATGTGGATCAGCAGGTGTCAACAGCTTGAACAGGACCTCATAATCCTTACCTTGTGTGATCTATCTGTGGACACATTGACATTCCTTCAAATGTCAACACATATTTATGCACAGCTTGTCGGTTTTGTTGATACCACATGTGTCTGGGATGTTGATAAAGGGCTATTTAAAGTCTATGTGAGACATGTGTAGCTGTGTTCAGTGATGTAAGTCCTGGATGGCTGCCTTTCCAACAGTCTAGCATGTTTGGGAACCATGAACCGCACAAGAACATACCACAATTGATAGGGTTGTGTGTATGTCAGCTTCCAATAGCTCTGTTTATGAATTCAACCATGATGGACTCCATGACCTGGCAGATCAGACTTCATAGGCATACTGGACTGTACTTTCCATGGTGTGTTGTGCATCAACACTTGTGGGGAGTGCCATATGTTGCTGTAACACATTCAAGGGTTCCACATCCTGTGTAGGGGGTGAGGCTCAGCTGCCTGTTCAGGTGCTGGATCTGTTTGTTCTGTAGTTTATGCATGACACATATTGGGAATCAATGTATTCCACTTGCTGCCATGCTTTTGGCATAGGGTGTAGCTGCTCATCCATTCTACATGTGATATCTCCTGGTATGACGATATGGACTATCGTCAGTGGGAGTTGGGTATGTATAAATGGGCCTGTCTGTCAGGATGTCGGCATTGTCAGTCAGGTACAGTTGGCCCTGACTTAGGACATATATGGGTGTACATTGCTATTTATGACATAGCTGAAGGAGGTGTCATGATTCAGTCTGGACTCCTTCTCAGCTACTCTTTACAAAACACCAACGAACCTGAGCACTAATCGCTGTTATACTCTTTTACACACTTAACACCCTACTGATCCTTTGTGGTCAGGCTACAGAGTATGTCATCATAATATCCTGGCATGTCCAGGGGTCGGTTTTCTGTGTACTCTCCAGTCCAGCTGGTGAATATTTTGATGTTGACACAATGTCACATCTGCCTCATGTACACGGACAACCCTCTCCTCCTCTCAACAAACTCAGATATATGTGTGAGATGCACCTATATAGACGTACAGGCTGCTGAACTCTCTTGACCCATGACTGGCACAGTCTATCAGGTGGTGAAGGTAACCACACACACCACATATCAGTCTCACATATCCTCTAGCGACAGCACTCAATCCACATTATCACACATAGACATACTCAGATGCTGTAAATGAACTCTGCCTAAGCAGCAGAGACCTCCAAAGCAAACACACGTACAACTGCTACCCCACTACAATACCAACATATCACATAGTTCACAATGTCAGTGTGCCACACAGTCACTACCCTTCGGGCTAAACAACACACCTAATACACTTGTAATAGGTGACACTTATTGTCAGACACACTGACGTACCACTCACCAGCCCAAACAAGGAAATAGTCACTTTGGGCTGTCTGTCGGGTGCCAGGATCTGCCACATAATACATGCAGTCAGGTCACTCCAAAGCAAGTACAGGACTGGCACAATCATTGTCCATGCTGGTGCGTAAAACCTCAGACGTTACTCCCTGGACCACATGACATGATACATGGAGGAACACTCTGATCATGTAGCCCAGGCCAGTATGATCCTGACCTTGTCTAGCATCTTACACCCACCAATTATGATGACACAGTATACAGACAAACATATCACGATTAACAGTTGGCTAACAAATTGGTGTCATTCATAGGGGATACAGTGTCTGTCAGCCTGTGGTGACATGCTTGACATGCCACGTAGCTTCACTATGGACAGCTTGCACCTGTCTCCCTTGGACTTTTGAACACTGGCTACGGCTCTTGCTACCACCATAGTGCCTTTTTTAAGCAGGGCTCAGAAGACAAACCCACCTCCATAGACATTACAGGTTAAATGAAACTAAGGGTAATGCTGCTCAACACCAGATGTGTTACCCTCATATTGCAGCCACTCAGGACTCTCCTCAGTATGGAGGTTAGCGATATCTGTGCACTAACAGACGCCTGGTCCAGGCTCACTTATGCACACCAGCACTACCAGGTTATGTTTCATACCATGCTTTCTGACAACAAAACTTGGAACAGACAACACAACTAGGGGGAGTATCCATATACATTACAGATACACACACCTCTGGGTTAGTAGCACTGCACAAAGCATCACAGACCATACATATACAACTACCATTGTGCAAAGCTGTCTTTCAGTTTGTTGCCTGCTACAGACCTCCCTCCCAAACTCAGGAACCGCACTCAGCCTTCATGGGACCTATGGAGAGTATGAAGGTCTCCACAAACACCATTATATTGGGTGACTTCAAATACTCAAATATTGTCTGGGGATACTACTCAAGCCCCAACATCCTCGCCCAACAGTCGCTACAATTTGTAGACTCATATGCTATGGCACAACCAGTCAGCACAGCCACAAGGGGGAATACATATTGGACCTGATCATCACCAACATGGAAACTCTATGTTCCACACCAGCAATATACCCCTCATTGGTAAGGTCAGCACATACATGTATCTCACTGGACATACATATACCCTCCACACACCCATCCTGGGTAATCTTGGTGAACATCTTATGTGCCAACGCCTCACTTCACCAATGCAGGGTGGTATCCTTCAGAGACCCTGAGACAGTGGCAAATATGGCTCAGACTGCTGAATCCTTTACATACACATTCTATGGACACCTAGTAGACTGAATGGATTGTGCTATCCCAAATAACAACAGGAATCAGTCCTCCAATGGCAGGGGACCTGTCTGGTAGACGCCAGCCATTAATAGGCTGTACAACGTCAGGAGGAAGCTACTACATGATAGAGCACAGTCCCAGATGGGGAAGGCATCTGTGATCTGTACTAGCAGACAGCTACAATCACTCATGAACTTTTCTAAGGGCCACTTCTACCGGACAATTGCACCAGACACGTAGGACTATCACACGGCCTTCTTCAGTTATGTCAGGAACCTGGGTGGACACTCACTGATATGCTGTGAGTAACTGCATACTGACTAAATTTACCCTGAACCCACTGGCATTGCCAACATCCTGGCAAACAGGTTCAGTGTAGATGTCTCCCCCCATCCCCCCTGAGGAGCAACTACCCATCCCAACAGAGTGTAACCTCCCTGACATCACACAGTAACAGGTGAGTGCTGCCATCCCCAAAGCATACATCACATGTGTCAATGGGACCAGACGGTGTCCCGGCCTGCATCTTACCCAAGCTTCATGACAGATGTAACCCTCACATTACATCATTGTTCAATATCTGAGTTACTACAGGATATGTACCCAAGGAATGGCGTACAGTGACAGTGATCTCACTCGACAGAGTTGGTGCCACAACGGACCACAGACAATATTGCCCTATAAGCCTAACTAGCCTGTTCTGCACAGCTATGGAGCATATTGTCATGGGACTCATACACATAGACATCAGGAACCTACAGACACTGTGTCCTACACATTTCAGTGTTGTTGTGGGCATATCTTGCCTCTTGAACCTGTTTGTATTCTTGAAACAGTTAACAGGTCCATCAACATAGGAACAGTTGTCCACACAGCCTACCTGAACCTTGCAAAACCCTTCAACACAATAACCCACTGGGCTATTATGCATAGGCTCACCGGCGTCGATATGGACACATATCTCACACGATGGATTGCTACCTGGATCAGGGATAGCACCCACATGGTCAGAATTGCAGGTGCCATGTCTGACTATACACCAGTTACACGTGACATCCCAAATGGCTAGGTCCTGGGACCTCTCTTGTTCAGTATATATTTGTCTGACATACAGGCTACCACAGGGGGAATATAGCTGACCATGTTCGCACTTGACTGCAAACTGGGTGCCATAATCAACTCTCCAGCTGCCACATGCATACTCAAATAGGGTCTCACAGAGATGGATGACTGGTGCCTGAGCCATGGCCTACAGCTAAATGCCATTAGTTGCATAGTCATCCCCTTTGGGAGTAACAACATGCCCACACATTACCTCATAGGTAGTACACCATTGCGTACAGTAGGAGTTGTTAGGGGTTTGGGGACATGACTTGTTCGTACTGTCACTATTGACAATCACGTTGTCAAAGTGGTTGGACAGATCTTCTATATAGGCCAACTTATCCCATATGGTTTCACATCTAGATCGAGCGAGGTCATTGTGCCCCTATACTTATCACAACCATGCTTGGATACAATGCCACACTTGGGGTGTACCTTACCTGACACTTGCAGCAACAGTACTGGCCACAGAAATTCCTCGCCAAGCAAATCTAGGGACTCACACGGATGCCCTACACAGTTTGGATGCAGTAACTCCAGCTCTACTCAGTCGCTTACCACCTACTCTGATATGATGTGTGCTTGTTGTTTACAGATATACCCAACCCAGAATTACTGGACAAGCTCCACCTCAGGATATCCAACTCCCTTGGATCTACACACTCCAGGGACATATACCTCAGCACAGATGTTAATAGGATATGCTGGAGGGACAGATTCTTATCCCAGAGGCTCCACTCACTCTGGATTGTAATCCCAGTTTTACATAGGCAGAGCCACCCACTGACCTCCTACAGGAGACATCTTGATGATTGCATGGGTGATTGTATGTTAACCCCTGGGATATCTTCTGTGCCCCTGCTAGACAGAGGCACACTAGCCTAAACATACATGGGCTATCTTGTGTGACCTACTATTCACATGCACAGTGTAGTAATCTGACAGGGTTGTGAATGCCAAACACACTCTGGCTAGGCTTGTACATGCCCTAGGACAGATAGTCCAGTATTGACCTCTGAACCTATGCTAATGTTCAGGATGCACAATGTTTATTGCTGATACTATTTGCAGGTCTTTATCTTCTTTGCTTTACCAGTTTCTATGAACAACTTAGGTATCTGCAGAACATATTTGATTATGACAGGGTTCCACTATATTATATATGTGTCTGTTGTCATATAACTGTGTGCACAGGGTGGATTGTTGGATAGTGAGAGGTTCCTGGGTTAACACATGCAACTGCCAGATATATGTGGCCCACTGCTGTACTCAGACATGGCCTAAGTGTGTGAGCATGCCCAGTTCAGGCTTTCCGTGTTCTGTTGCCTGACATTTGTCTCATTTATTCAAGTGTGTGAGCATACCCAGTGTGACCTTTCAGTATGTTGCTGTCTGAGGTCCACTACATCTGTTGATGTTTGTGAACATGACCAATATTAACATTTATACTGTGTGTGTTGGAAGTCAGGTTCTGTTCTTACTGCAGGACTCACCTTTGTGTCACAACTCGACAGGGATTATGCTGTGCCTGCAGGGTTTCCATGAGATACTTTGAATAGACTTATCAACATTCCTTCATACAGGCTAACCACTTCAATACTGTCATGGTTTAGTGGTTCAGTACTTTAACTATAGTGCACAGTATCCTGGTTTCGAGGCCCATCATTGCTTTATATTTTCATACTGAGCAGACCAGACTGCTTAAGATCCAGTTAAGCAAATATGAGCATGTTGGCTTTTGTTCAGCTATGCCCTACTTAGAACAGGCTTGTCTGACATTGCTCAATATTCACCAGCATTGCTGGACATTGCCCAATATTACTCAACATTGACCCTAGTTGTGCTAGTTGGTGTGTGCAATTTTGTTTGCATATACTACATGGTGGTAAATGCTGTTTAGCACTGCTTTATATTGCTTAACACATGGCAATCATGCCTCAGGTGGTGCTGCAGGGCTGCCTATGTCGGATGCACATACAACACTCCCTGTACATGTTTGAAAGCAGGTAGTGTCAAATTAGGCATCCCTTTTACTATATGTGCAAGTCAGAGAGAGGTATCATTTCCAGAGCTCCTACTGAGCCAGTGTATGTGCTATGCATTGCCTCTTTGCCAAGGCCAAAGCATACCGGGCACGCCTCCTTCTGCCTACTGGGGCAGGCTCAGGTTGTTCCTCCTCTGAGTCACGCTCTGCCTGTGATGGCCTTGGCAATGGTGGGGGGCTGTTTGGCCCAGGCATATGCTGGTCTTGCTGCAGCTGTTTTCGCAGGATCATATTATGTAGCCTAGCACATACCATGACAATTGGGTACATGTAGTTGGTGAGTACTGCAAGGCTCCACCAGATGTGTCCAGGCACTGGAACCATGACTTGAGCAGCCCAAACACATGCTCGATTACATTACATGTTTGTGCGTGTGCCTCATTATGGTGTTCCTGTTCAGGTGTGTGTGCGTTTCTGATGGGTATCGTCAGCCACGGTTCCAGTGCATAGCCAGTATCCCCCACTAGGTGACCATGTGGGATGTCCCCACTGGCAAATGTCTGGTACAGCTGCGTCAGATGCCAGATATGGGAATCATGGTAGCTTCCAGGGCAGCCAGCACACACATTCAGTATTATGCCTTGGGCATCACACATGACCTGGCAGTTGATGGAGGGGAAGCCCTTGTGGTTGAATTAGACCCTACCCCGCTCGCCAGCTGGTGCTTTGATGCATATGTGCTTGCAGTCTATTGCACCCACTACCTCAGGGTATTCCATTATTTGCTGGAAGAGATGCATATTGCTGGCCAATACCTCACAGGAATTGGGAAAATATACATGATCACCGACAAGTGCTGACATGGCATCCAGGAACTGGTGCAGTACCATGGATGCTGATGCCTGTGATATCCCCATCATATCACTGGTTGGTCTCTGGAAGGTACCTGTTGCTAATATTCTTAGGCCAACACATACCTTGGTTTCCACTGGGATGGGTTCCCCTCTGTTGGTTCTGTGTTTGAGGCATGGCCTGCACAGCTCAACAATTTGCTGCAGGAGGTCTCTGTCCACTCTATAGTGCTCCACTATCTCCAGCTCATGTAGCCCCTGGTAGTTTACCCTGGGTCTGTACATTTGTCTCTGTCTCCTCACTGTGGGTTGTCCAGCAGCATTTCTATTGTCACCACACTCAGCATGTTGCATATGTCGCCTTATAACAGCAATGGCAGCCCCTAACATTTCTTTGTCTCAGTAAAGCTTTTTCAGTTTTCATTTCTATTAGCTTACTGCAGTGTCTGTTGTGAGAAACATAATGGACTGTTGTTTGTAGGGTTTTTAAGTGCTAGGCTGGGCTGGGCTAGTGTACTGCCTGTGTAATTGCCTGATTCTGATTGTTTTCACCTGCTAGCTCTGCTAGTACTCCCTGGTAGCTTCCTACTATTTGTTGTGCTAACTTTATCCTTTCTGTTTCCTCGGGGGGGCAGCACCGCACACACAAGAGCAAACTCACTCACAGCAGCTCACACGCTTGCACACATGCTTACATGGACTAAAACTTGCTTATTCGGGTTAAAACGTGTGCACACCAGCACAAACACGCTTGCAACTCTTTAAACAGCCATATACATGCTTACTCCACCTTAAAAGCACGCACTCACGCTTACACGCGCGCACTCTGTCTTACTCAGGTTTACAGGCGCGCACACATGTGCATACCCACTCAGCAAGAAACTTTGGTGTTATCCACGGCATACACCTTCCATTTCTTGCCTTTACCTAGCCTACCTGTTGACACACCCCTTTCCATGATGTGTAAATGACAGCTGACCCATGCCACTCTGCTCCAATGAGCTTCACTTCTTCCATACATACCCTACTCGTGATGTCACCTATCTTCTACTCTGTTGCTCCCCTTATCCTACTCCTACACTCCACTGACTGTGCTCATTTGCTATGCAAACTTGTGATTCACTATCCTAACCCTCCTTTGCATAGGATTGCCTACTAATGTTTGATTACATCTCTTAGACTGAGCTTCCCCCTTTAGCAACCTCTACTTGGTGGCCATGTTGTCTTCAGCCTGCCATTCCCGTGCATTGTACATTAACAATTTAAATAAGATCCACATTTGTGGGTTTTAATTTTTAGTTTTCTGGTTTTTAGAGTGCAGCCTGTTTGCGCGGCGCTGCGCTATGCTTAAACATCGGAAATCGGAGAAAAAAAAATATTTTTTTTCATATTGCATCAGGAAACATTGCCAATGGCTGTATATTTGGCCATTGGCATGCTTCCTGCACTGGATGCAACCTTTATTTGGAGTTTTCCCGGCTCCGTTTTGCAATTTGCAGAATGGTACTCAGTTGTCAACTGAGTACATTTCTGCAAATAACACTGCTCTTACTCGGACGGGTTCGGGTTTCCTGAATCGCAAGTCTACCTCATTTGCATGCCTTTTGCCTGCTATTGAGGTAATTTGCATATCCCAGCCCTGTCCGTGTAAGAGCCATTTTAGGAGCTCTCTTGCACCCCCCTGCAGGCTGTTCCTGGATCGCTCATCGGACATGATGGCTGCATGGAGTCTTACTCTACTCTTAGACTCCGTGCAAGCCATCATGAATCCGGCCCATAAACTGACTTTTTGTAATTCCTTTGAATATATGTCTGGCATGCATACTATTTATATGCATATATTTATTTACTTGAACAGTTTTTATATGTACACAAGTTTTTAAGAAATTAAACTCCCTATATAATTCAACATCTAAATATGATATTATATCCTATGAAAAGTTCATTGCAAATTTCTAAAATGTTGTGGTGCTATTCAAAAACTCATTCAATTCTAATAAACATTGCTTATCCCCTTTCCATACCAAAAAGCAGTCATCCACGAAACGCTGGTAAAACAAGACATTCTCTTTAAATGGATTTATGTCACCCATAATATAAACCTTTTCCCATTGACTTAACACAATGTTAGCATAGGTGCTAGCCATGGGAGCCCCCATGGTCACACCTGCAAGTTGTAAAAATGGTATTCCATTAAATAGAAACACACTATTCACCAAAACAGTCTTGATTATGCTACATAATTTCTAAATCTTGCTACCTAACATGTCTGTGTTGCTACATAATAACTCATTCAGTCCTTGTATCCTTACAGATCATTTACACAATTTCAGTACAGAATGCCAGAAATGGAATTCATAATACTCTACACTGTATACCCTGTCCTGTATTGTGTTTGGACCATAAAATTAAATATCATGCCTGTCAACTATCTAGATTTTCACAGAATGTCCAGTTTTTGCCTTATATATATTTTGGTGTGTTCCTTATCAAAGTCATGGTTTTCTGCCATATCACTGGGATGATCTAAGGATTGATATGACTCAATAATTATATATATTTGAGCTTCAGGCTTCAGAAAATACATCTTCAAGTATCCATAATATTGGGTTATTTATTAATTCTAATTTGTATGGCTGTGGTTTCGATATTAATAGCACAGCTGAGGATTCCCAGAATATTTTCCATTTGGCCTGATATGGTGTATTTAAAAGTTGCGCTATGGACCTAATAATAGCTGCATTAGAATAAAGGTTCAAATCAGGAAAGGCTATGCCCCCTTTGTTCCAACTATGAAGGTGATGTTTGAGTGCTATTCTAGGTTTCCTGGGAACACAAAAAAGACTTTAATAACAGAGAATTGATCTTATTAATGAAAACTTTACTGGGAAGTATTACAATAATGGAAGTTTGTCAATTTCAGATTGCAATTATGACATCTAGAACATCTAGAAAAACTTATGACTATCATATATGTGTTAATCTACAGAATTTGTTGAAAAGAGATTGACAATGATATCATATACATCAAATTTCAACCTCTATGTGTTATAAATATGGAATAATCAAATACTAGGCAACTTAATGATATTCAATGGATGTCTTTGTATATAGTTTTAGTAATTTAATTTTATTTGCTAAACATTGTTATGTGAATGCTTATGTGAACACTTTTTGAATTGTAAATATCTTTATGTTAAAAGAACATGTAATTGTTTATATTTATTTCTTTAAAATCAATAAAATTGTTAAAAAAAAGAAAATGTATCTTCACACAATCCCCTTATTATTCTAGCAGATTTGTAAAGAGCAAATATGTCAAATCGGTCTATATTTCTGGCTCATTGTCCCTCTATTATGTTGGCCTTTGTCTTTAAATCTTGCACTAAGAGATTGAGAGCTATGAAATCTATTATCTGTTAAGCCCGGGTGATCATTATAGTATTCCATGTAAAACCAGAGACCTTCAGTGTTCTGACTTAAACGGGATTGCTATGCGTGTTCGCTTACTGTTCGCTTACATGGTTTCCTTGTTGCCTGCCACAAAACTTTGCTTATTTTCATTTAAACATGGTGCGTGGCATGAATATGGAATGAGCACTGCTGCTTACCTCACATCACTGCACACACATGTAAACTCCATGTAGGTTTGCATGAAGCCTACATGAAGTTTACTCAATCCCTGCATAAATCATTGTTTGTATGTCACATTGGACCCAAACTAGTGCATGGAATAATAAAATAGTTTTGAAACCTTATTACAAAAAAAAAAAAAAAATGGAAAGAGTACAGTGGAGGCATATTGGATGTGAACATTTATGTTATTATGAAAAATTAAAATGTCTGAACTTTCACAATGTATCATACAGTATTGTCACTAGGGTGGAGCTAGATGGGCAGCTTCCCTGGGGTGCAACTTGGGGGGTGCAATCAGCCCTTCTGATTGCTCTTTAATGCAATACTGGCTTTTAAAAGCTGGAATTACATTTCCAGATAAACATGAGTAGTGTTCTGTATATAATCTAAACTGTAGCAGTTGCTTGATACATTGAAGCAAGCAGTTTGTCAGAGTTTAAATGTTAAAAAAAAAACTTTTTTCTTTTTTTAAATAAAACTTGAGTGCTTTATTCCTCCATGCAGGCAGCATATGAACTATGGCAACTGTTTGCTACAGTTCTAGCAAGCAGTTTATTACAATTTAAAAAGAAATTTTTTTGGTATTTTTAAATAAAATATGAGAGCCAAAGCAGTCCATGCAGGCAGTGTATAAACTGTAGCACCTGTTTGATATTTGTAGCATGTAGTTTGCTACAGTTTCAAAATATTTTTTTCTTTCTTTTTTCTTTAAATAAAACATAAGCACTGAAGTGCTTTGTGCAGTAAGGTATAAACTGTAGCAACTGTTTGCTACATTTTAAAAGAAGATTTTTTTTTGATAAAATATGTTAAAAGAGGGTTGGGGGCTTCACAGAAAAGGAACCTGAATGGCTGTGGCAGAATGAGTAGGAGGCATGTCATGTATCTGGTTAGTGTGCCTGCAGAAGGAACACCTTTTTTTTCTCCTGCTTGGGGGAGCAAAGATCTAACTGTAATAAGCTGAGCACTTAGGGCTTATTATAGTTTGTACTTTTTTTCTGTTGTTGATGTTTTTTGCTCTTCACTTGAAAAATTGAGTGGGTGGGGTGCTGGCTCACAGTACTGACTTGGGGTGCTAACTGAACCAGCTATGCTTCTGGTCTCATATAGCTACTTAAGAGGAGGTGTCATTCATGTATATAGGTCATTTACAGACTGCTATATTTGGAAACATTTGAGGTAGCTAAAGTAACCCAATTGCAGAGAATGTCAATGAAAACAGTTGTTTAGTCAACTGAGCAGAAAAGCCAAAGAAAATATAGTAAAGTAGATTTATGAGAGGCAGGAGGAATACAGGAAGAGAAAGGGCTTTCAGCCAAGAAATGAAGAATTTTCTGATTGTAGACCTGTGACAGGCATGACTGCTAAAGAATACAGCAGCGCAACTCTAAAACGAGAGTGGTGGTGACAGCTGAGTCAATATTATGACCCCATGAGCAAATGTGAAAAAGGGACTGATGATGATGATAGTGATGATGACACACACACACACTGCTTTTCTTCTATTATAACTTTGTTATGGTACTGCATATGCAGTTTTCAGTGCCATGATTAAGCCCATTACATGACCCCCCCCAAAAAAGAATTATTCATATAAACAAGAAATGCAAAGAAGATGCTGTTCTTTTTGAGTTGAGAAATGTTCCTCTTGCTGTAAGTTTTCTTTTTACTCTTGGATCTACAGTAGATATAAAAAGTGTACACACCCCTGTTAAAATGCCAGATTTTTGTGATATAAAAAAATGAGACGAGAATCAATCATTTAAAAATTTTCCATCTTTAATGTGACCTATAACCTGTACAATTCAATTGAAAAACAAACAAATCTGTTAGGGGGAAAATATAAAAAATAAAAAACATACAATAAGCTGGTTGCATAATTGTGCACACCCTTAAAAAATGCTTTGTAGAAGCACCTTTTGATTTAATTACAGCATTCAGTCTTCTTGGGTACACACCTGCCATCAATTATAGTAGGATTTTCCTGATATTTACTCAGTTGCCTGCTACAGTAAAAGCCATGGTTCACAGAGACCTTACAAAACATCGACAGGATCTCATTGTTGAAAGGTATCAGCCAGGAGAAGGGTACAAAAAAATTTCCACAGCATTGGATATATCATGGAACACAGTGAAGGCAGTCACCAAAAAGTGGAGGAAAATATGGGACAACAGTGAAGTTGCAAAGAACTGGACATCCCTCCAAAATTGATGAAAAGAAAAAATAAAAACTGGACAGCGAGGCTGCCAAGAGACCTGCAGCATCACTGAAGGAGCTGCAGATTTCTGGCAAGTACTGGTTGTGTACTACATGTGGTAACAATCTCCAGTATTCTCCATATGTCTGGACTATGGGGTAGGGTTGCAAGACAGAAGCCTTTTCTTACACAAAAAAATATCCAGACACAACTAAAATTTGCAAAACATCAAGTCTCCCAAAAGCATGTGAGAAAATGTGTTATGGTCTGATGAGGCCAAGGTTGAAACTTTTAGTCACAATTCCAAAAGGTACGTGTGGCACAAACACAACACTTTGCATCACCAAAACAACACCATCCCCACGGTTAAGCACAGTGCTGGCAGTATCATGCTTTGAGGTTGTTTTTCTTCAGCTGGAACTGGGGCTTTAGTCAAGGTGGAGGGAATTATGAACAGGTCCAAACACCAGTCACTTTTGGCCCAAACCCTTCAGGCATCTGATAGAAAGCTGAAGATGAAGAGGAATTTTGCCCTTCAGCATGACAATGACCCCAATCATACATCCAAATCAACAAAAAAATGGCTTCACCAGAAAAAAATTTAAGTTTTGGAATGGCTCAGCCAGAGCCCAGACCTAAATCCAATAGAAAATTTGTGGGGTGACCTGAAGAGGGCTGTGCACAAGAGATGCCTTTGCAATCTGACAGATTTGTAGTGCTTTTGTAAGGAAGAGTGGTCAAATATTGTCAAGTCAAGATGTGCCATGCTGCTAGACTCCTACTCAAGAAGACTGAATGCTGTAATTAAATCAAAAGATGCTTCAACAAAGTATTAGTTTAAGGGTGCACACACTTATACAGCCAGCTTATTGTATGTTTTTTATTTTTTATATTTTTCCTCTAACAGATTAGTTTGTTTTTCAAATAAATTTGAAATAATTTATTATGGTCTCATTTTTTGTATCACAAAAACCTGGCATTTTAACAGGGGTATGTACACTTTTTATATCCACTGTAGATAATTACAGTCCAGCAATCAGCCAGGAATTTGACACTTAATTAGATGACTGCTGGTATGCATTAATAAGCTAAGGCCATTACTTCTTTAACTTGCTGTTACCTTTAAAATAAATGCCTTGTGATATAATGGTAGTAGGCATGTATGTTGGTATACCTGTATGAGCAGTGGATTATATGAAAATGAGGTTATACTTGGCTGAATTGTAATGTCATATGCCTTGGAAGATATGGGTAGTTTCTTTTTTACTATCTGGACATACCTGGGTTGATGTTATCAACATGATCTGAGATATATGCCTCTTATTTGTTGAATACATATATGTTTTTCAGAGGAATTTTTTGCTTTACAATAATAACTGTCATTAAACATGATTCATTTGCTGCACTCCTTCAGGAAAATGTGCAAGATTAGACAGGCTAATGAAATAGAATTAACAATGTATGACTTCATAGTTAGTGGCCAATTAATAAAACAATAGGTACTAGCTGAAAAGGCAGGTCATAGTGGTGTTAATAATATATTACTCACTCAGTTCGGTTTAGGTTCAGCGGTAGACTATAGATAGGCAATCTTCTCCTGTATTGGCAGGTTTATGCTGTGAGTGACTGAAATAAAAATAGTGAAGAGGTAGATAAAAATAATGTAGCAAAGTAGAGGTAGACAAGACTAATAATATGTGATGACTGATGAATTTTGGGTTGTACTCAAAAATGGAGAGAAAGTATCTGAAGTCCAGCCTAGCAATAAGCATTTCAGCTGATTGACAATAACTTCTGACTACTAGTATGCATCAGGAAGCAAAAGGTTACATTGTATTGTGCAATAAAGTAAAGTAGCCAATAATTAAACCCAGAACAAATAACTCACAGTATTAACAACTGATCATCTGCAACAGGCATACTGGACCAAAGCAACAGAGTAAAGATAGGCAACAAGTTAACAACCATTAAATACTGAAGCAGTCAATGACTGGGAAACTACAGCCCCCAAATCAGGGCTTTTTTATAAAGCAATAATCAATAAAATCATACTGGAGATGAATCAACATGAGTGAGCAAAGTGACAGGAGAATAGCCAATGAATAATCATCAATAAAGTACTAAAATGAGGATGAATTAATAAAACAATTAATAAAGCAATAGACAATAAAAACACAATTTTGGTTTGATTGCTAGTGGTCAAACACTAATGACTAAGTATGAGAAATACAGATAATTCATGCTTAACAATAAAATCAGTCATAGTAGTTCACATAAACAACAGTTAATGAGACAGAGTAAACACAAGCAGATTCATATAATTAATGTTTCCTTACATATAAGTTATGTTCTTGTGTTACTGACCCAAAAGGGTTCACATTTTTCAGTGATACTGTGGGGAAAAGAGGAAAACTGTGAGCTGTGTAAATGGTTGGTTATTTAAGGAATGTAAGGCTCCACTCTGGCAGATGTTAGCCAGACAAAATCAGTCCTGTACCCCCAACTGAAGTTGGCCAGTAAAAATTAGGCACTCTGATCCATCAATGGAACCAAAACTCTGTTCTTACACAGCCAAATGGAATTTTATGTTCTAAATGTGTTTGCAATAACTAAAATATAGCTTTGGTCTACAGCATGGAAAAACGTAAGTTGGTTGCAATTTTATGTTCTAAATGGGATTGCAGAAACAAAAACTTGGCTTGGATGTTATTTCATGTTCTAAATGGGCTTGCAGTAACTAAAACAGGGCTTTGGCCTGCAGCATGTTGAAATACAAATGGATGTGATTTTATGTTCTAAATGGGCCTGCAGAAACTAAATGATGGCTTTGACCCATAGCACAGAGAAAAAGATGTTGCATCCTGCATCCTGCAACACCAGATAGGGACGCTGTGCAGATATCCACAAATCTCAACAAATTCAAATTCAGAACTACTGTCAGCATAAATGTATGCCCTGGGATTCTTGCCATCATTCTGACAAAGATATGTTCTTCTAGTCTGAGAATAGTTACAGATTTCAAAGGCTCAAGCAAAGACATCTTAAGCCTGATTGGAGCATCTCAGATGACATCTAATGCTCTGCATTCTGCATTTTTAAATCTCCAGCTTATCACCAACCATACAGACAAAGATACTGAGAGAAAACAATCCCAGATTTGATCCTGACATTCCATCCTAACAACACAGAGGCATGTAGCATTATGTTAGGTCACTTTTTCCCAATTCTTGCCTGATAGAGTATGTCAAAAACAGTCCTTTCATTTACTCAGTCCTGTTCTTTTAGCTACATGCTAATTCAAGTTGAATGGTCATTCCTTTACAGGTTTGATCTAAACAATGCTATCTACCACTTCCTTGAAGTTTTAATCTCAGCCTTCCTCAAATTCCTAAATAACTTTTCTCCCCAAGCAATAGGTGCATTTATCCATAATGCTTACCTGGATCACCTCTGATATTAAATAAATCACGATTCACTGAGAGCTTAATTTGCCATAATTGCATCATACCAAATCTTGTGAGATTTGTATAGAAAACTCCAAAGTAGAGAAATAAAATAGTTATTTTATTTGTTCATGTTATAAACAATGTGGTTATTTCACTATCCACCAAGACCCTTCTTAAACATAAGCCTAATGATTTAATTTTAATGATCTTCCAAATTCTCCAACTATTCCACATATTTAATCCATCTGAAACTGTCACACTTTTGTGTTTTTTTGTGGGGGTGTTTAATAAACTGTATTGCAAAGCCAAGACATCCCCCATACGCTCAGTGCACCATTCACTATTCACATAGAAAACAGAAACTAAATGCAATCAAAAGCCATCAGTAATGTCACCCCCTCCACTGCTGATGGTCCACCTTGCAAATTACATTAGATTTCTAGTGAGCATGTAACCTCTGCCCCCCCCCCTCCCAACTGCATACTGATTGTGTGGTCATACTCGGATATTCAGCAGTTTCCTAATCATAGTCATTTGCTTCACAACGTGAAAGAGTGCCGCCATCAATTTTCAAGAATGATTACCTTACTGTACCTCTCCGGCCTTTCTCAAATACACTTAAAAGATTTGTACAATTACATCTATTTCATCATTTTTCACAGCTGAACGTATTTTTGTTGTGTCAGTATAGTTCTTCTCCAGGTTACTGAATAGAATGTAACATATGCAGGACACATGAGTTAATTAAATATGTGCTCTAGCCTTATAGTGTGGTAAGGAGATCTTTGAGCTAAAGAGATGCATGCATTTGTTGTTTGTGGGTCTACTCAAGGTAGCATAACACTATGGAGGTAATAAGCCACAACTAAGAATAACTACAGTTCATGATAACTGTTCCTAGTTATCTAAACCTTGGTAAGTTATCAAGAACATAACAGGCATAGTTACTAAATACACAGGAAGAGGAAGACTAAATGCATGAATAAAAGCATATGATCACACAGTGAAATGGCAATGGGCCAGATTCACGATGGCTTGCACGGAGTCTAAGAGTAGAGTAAGACTCCATGCAGCCATCATGTTCGATGAGCGATCCAGGAACAGCCTGTAGGGGCGTGTAAGAGAGCTCCTAAAATGGCTCTTACACGGACAGGGCAGGGATATGCAAATTACCTCAATTGAATGGCGAAAGGCATTCAAATGAGGTAGATTTGCGAATCAGGAAACCCGTATCTGTCCGAGTAAGAGCAATGTTATTTGCAGAAATGTACTCAGTTGACAACTGAGTACCATTCTGCAAATAGCAAAAGTGAGCCGTGACAGCTCAAAATAAAGGTTGCATCCAGTGCAGGAAGCATGCCAATGGCCAAATATACAGCCATTGGAAATACTTCCTGATGCAATATAAAAATAAAAATAATTTTTTTTCGCCGATTTCCGACGTTTAAGCATAGCGCAGCACCGCGCAAACGGGCTGCACTCTAAAACCCAGAATACTAAAAATTAAAACCCACAAATGTGGATTTTATAGAAATTGTTAATGTACAATGCAAGGGAATGGCAGGCTGAAGACAACATGGCCACCGAGTAGCGGTTGCTAAGGGGGGGAAGCTCAGTCTAAGACATGTAACCAAGCATTAGTAGGCAATCCTATGTAAATGAGTGTTAGGATAGTGAATCACAAGATTACATAGCAAATGAGGACAGTCAGTGGAGTGTAGGAGTAGGATATGGGGAGTAACAGAGTAGAAGATAGGTGACATCACGAGGGGGGTATGTATGAAAGAAGTGAAGCTCATTGGAGCAGAGTGACATGTGTCCGCTCTCATTTACACATCATGGAAAGAGGTGTGTCAACAGATAGGCTAGGGAAAGGCAAGAAATGGAAGGTGTATGCCGTGGATAACACCAAAGATTCTTGCTGAGCGGGTATGCACGTGTGTGCACGCCTGTAAACCTGAGTAAGACAGTGTGCGTGCGTGTAAGCGTGAGTGCGCGCGTTTAAGCCAGAGTAAGCATGTATAAGGCTGTCTAAGGAGTTGTAAGCACGTTTGCTCTGGTGTGCATGCGTTTTAACCCGAAAAAGTTTTAGCTTGTGTGCACGGCGCTCCCGCCTGAGGAAACAGAAAGGAAAAGGGAAGCACAACAAATAGTAGGAAGCTACCAGGGAGTACTAGCAGAGCTAGCAGGTGAAAACAATCAGAATCAGGCAATTACACAGGCAGTACACTAGCCCAGCCCAGCCTGGCACTTAAAACTCTGCAAACAACAGTCCATTATGTTTCTCACAACAGACACTGCAGTAAGCTAATAGAAGTGAAAACTGAAAAAGCTTTACTGAGACAAAAAAATGTTAGGGGCTGCCATTGCTGTTATAAGGCAACATATGCAACATGCTGAGGGTGGTGACAATGGAAATGCTGCAGGACAACCCACAGTGAGGAGAAGGAGAAGAGTGTACTGGCCCAGGGTAACCTACCAGGGGCTACATGAGTTGGAGATAGTGGAGCGCTATAGAGTGACAGAGACCTCCTGCAGCAAATTGTTGAGCTGTGCAGGCCATGCCTCACACATAGAACCAACAGAGGGGAACCCATCTCAGTGGAAACCAAGGTATGTGTTGGCCTAAGAATACTAGCAACAGGTACCTTCCAGAGACCAACTGGTGATATGATGGGGATATCACAGGCATCTGCATTCGGGGTACTACACCAGTTTCTGGATGCCATGTCAGCACATGTTGGTGATCATGTATATTTCCCCAATTCCCGTGAGGTATTGGCTAGCTATATGCGTCTCTTCCAGCAAATAGCGGAATACCCTGAGGTAGTGGGTGCAATAGACTACACGCACATATGCATCAAAGCACCAGCTGGCGAGCGGGGTAGGGTCTACTTCAACCGCAAGGGCTTCCCCTCCATCAACTGCCAGGTCATGTGTGATGCCCAGGGCATAATACTGAATGTGTGTGCAGGCTGCCCTGGAAGCTACCATGATTCCCATATCTGGCATTTGACACAGCTGTACCAGACATTTGCCAATTGGGACATCCCACATAGTAACCTAGTGGGGGATGCTGGTTATGCACTGGAGCCGTGGTTGATGACACCCATCAGAAATGCACACACACCTGAACAGGAATGCCATAATGATGCACATGCACAAACACGTAATGTAATAGAGCATGTGTTTGGGCTGCTCAAGTCATGGTTCTGGTGCCTGGACACATCTGGTGGAGCCTTGCAGTACTCAGCAACTACATGTACCCAAATTGTCATGGTATGTGCTATGCTACATAATATGATCCTGCGAAAACAGCTGCAGCAGGACCAGCATAGGCCTGGGCCAAACAGCCCCCCACCATTGTCAAGGCCATCACAGGCAGTGCGTGACTTGGAAGAGGAACAACCTGAGCCTGCCCCAGTAGGCAGAAGGAGGCATGCCCAGTATGCTTTGGCCTTGGCAAAGAGGCAATGCATAGCACATACACTGGCTCAGTAGGAACGCTGGAAATGATACCTCTCTCTGACTCAAACATAAAGTAAAAGGGATTCCTAAGTTGACACTACCTGCTTCCAAACATGTGCAGGGAGTGCAGTATGTGCATCTGACATAGGCAGCCCTGCAGCACCACCTAAGGCATGAATGCCATGTGTTAAGCAATATAAAGCAGTGCTAAACAGCAATTATCACCATGTAGTATATGCAAACAAAATTGCACACACCAACTAGCACAACTGTGGTCAATGTTCAGTAATATTGGGCAACGTCCAGCAATGTTGGTGAATATTGAGCAATGTCGGACAAGCCTGGTCTAAGTAGGGCTTAGCTGAACAAAAGCCAACATGCTCATATTTGCTTAACAAGCCCTTAAGCAGTCTGGTCTGCTCAGTATGAAAATATAAAGCAGTGATGGTCCTCGAACCCAGGATACTGTGCACTATAGCCAAAGTACTGAACCACTAAACCATGACAGTATTGCAGTGGTCCACCTGTATGATGAAATGTTGATAAGTCTATGCAAAGTATTCCATGGAAACCCTGCAGGCACAGCATAATCCTTGTTGAGTTATGACACAAAGGTGAGTCCTGCAGTGAGAACAGAACCTGACTTCCAAAACACACAGTATAAATGTTAATATTGGTCATGTTCGCACACATAAACAAATGTAGTGGACCTCAGATAGCAACATACTGAAGGGTCACACTTGGCATGCTCACACACTTGAATTAATGAGGCAAATGTCAGGCAACAAAACACGTAATGGCAGAACTGGGCATGCTCACACACTTAGGCCATGTCTTAGTACAGCAGTGGGTCACGCATATCTGGCAGTTGCATTTGCTAATCCAGGAACCTATCACTATACAGCAATCCGCCCTGTGCACACAGTTATATGACAACAGACACATCTATAATATAGTGGAACCCTGTCATAATCAAATATGTTCTGCAGATACCAAAGTTGTTCATGGAAACTGGTAAAGCAAAGATGATAAAGACCTTCAAACAGTATCAGCAATAAATATTGTGCATCTTGAACATTAGCATAGGTTCAGAGGTTGATACTAGGCTATCTGCCCTAGGGCATGTACAAGCCTAGCCAGAGTGTGTTTGGCATTCACAACCCTGTCAGATTACTACACTGTGTGTGTGAACTTTAGGTCACACAAGATAGCCCATGTACATTTAGGCTAGTGTGCCTCTGTCTAGCAGGGACACAGAAGATATCCCAGGGGTAAATATACGATCACCCATACAGTCGTCAAGATGTCTCCAGTAGGTGATAAGTGGGTGGCTCTGCCTATGTGAAACTGGGATTACATTCTGTAGTGAGTGGAGCCTCTGGGATAAGAATCTGTCCCTCCACAATGTCCTATTAACATATATGCTGAGGTATACGTCCCTGGAGTGTGTAGCTCCAAGGGAGTTGGATATCCTGAGGTGGAGCATGTCCAGTAATTCTTGGTTGGGTTTATCTGTAAACAACAGGCACACATCATATCTGAGTAGGTGGTAAGCGACTGAGTAAAGCTGGAGTTACTACATCTGAACTATGCAGGGCATCTGTGTGAGTCCCTAGATCTGCTTGGTGAGGACCTTCCATGGCCAGTACAGTTGCTGCAGGTGTCAGGTAAGGTACACCCCAAATGTGGCATTGTAACCAAGCATGGATGTGATGAGTATAGGGGCACAATGACCTCACTCGATCTAGATGTGAAACCATAAGGGATAAGATGGCCTACATTGAAGGTGCGTCCAACCACTTTGGCAACGTGAATGTTAAAGGTGGCAGTATGAACAAGTCATGTCCCCAAACCCCTAACAACTCCTACCGTATGTAATGGAGTACCACCTATGTGGTAATGTGTGGGCATATTGTTATTCCCAAAGGGGATGACTATGCAACTAATGGCATTTAGCTGTAGGCCATGGCTCAGGCACCAGTCATCCATCTCTGTGAGACCCTGATTAAGTATGCATGTGGTAGCTGGAGATTTGATCATGGCATCCAGTTTGCAGTCAAGTGCAAACATGTTCAGCCATATTCCCCCTGTGGTAGCCTGTACGTAAGACAAATATATACTGAACAATAGAGGTCTCAGGACCAAGCCGTGTGGGATGCCATGTGTAACTGGTGTATAGTCAGACATGGCACCTGCAATTCTGACCATGTCGGTGCTATCCCTGATCTAGGTATCAATCCATTGTGTGAGATATGTGTCCATATTGACGCTAGTGAGCCTATGCATAATGGCCCAGTGGGTTATTGTGTTGAAGGGTTCTGCAAGGTTCAGGTAGGCTGTGTGGACAGCCGTCCCTTTGTCGATGGACCTGTTAGCCATTTGAAGAATACAAACAGGTTCAAGAGGCAAGATCTGCCCACAACAACGCTGAAATGTGTAGGACACAGTGTCTGTAGGTTCCCGATGTCTATGTGTATGAGTCCTATGACAATACTCTATATAGCTTTGCAGAACAGGCTACATAAGCTTATAGGGTAATATTGTCTGTGGTCCGTTGTGGCACCAACTCTGTGGAGCGGGACCACTGTCGCTGTATGACATTCCTTGGGTACATATCCTGTGGTAACTCCGATATTGAACAGTGATGTAATGTGAGGGTTGCATCTGTCATGATGTCGTGTATGATGCAGGCTGGGACACCATCTGGTCACATTGATACTGTGATGTGCGCTGCGGTGAGGGCAGCACTCAACTGTTACTGTATGATCCCATAAAAAACGAACAAGTGGAAGACTAGTAATACAGTTGCAAGAAGCACTACAGTTCACCACACGACTCTTCCAGATAAATAAATGCTGTTTTATTCCGTAAAATTCAGACCCAATACATAAAACACTAAGCGCTTTCACTCAGTTCCATACCAGGTTTCATCAGAGTAATTATCTTATGGAGCAGCTCTCCTTAAATACTTTTAAATCATTAATTAATCTGTAATTAGTGTAGTTATTTGATTTAATACCATAGTAACATAAAATAAAATAAAATCTTTTTTATGAAATAAAATGAAATCTTTTTTGTATGAACTTCTTACTATTTATGACAATGCCAGTAACAAGACATTAATAATTAACCTTCAGAGATGAAAATAAAATAATTGTTAAACTCGTACAGTCATAAAAATAAAAAACCTTTTAACAAATGCATTGATAGTTATATTTAAAGACACACTGCTGTTACAGGTGTATAGTTTTTTTGTTTCTATACTATCTAAAAGGCTTGTATAGACATAATCAAAGGAAATTTCTGACAAGGACAACAGCAGGTTTGAAATAACCTTATGTGAACAGGTCTTGGCTATAGAACTTCATTAAAAAGCTTGTCATAGATTTTCATAAAATCAATTCCTAAAAACCAAATAAATACTTGCACAATAAAATAAATATTAATATAAATATTAATGTAAATATCTAGTTATTAAAATATTTAATACATTTTATTTGTATGTATAAATACGTCTAATTGCCTTAAAAATTATTTTTAAAATTTAATGAAGCTTTAAATGGTATTTGATTTCATTCTCAAGAAACTACTTATCGAAATGGAATCATTGATGCCTGTTTTTTTGTGTGCATCTAACCTGAACTGCCAAAGGCATTCCTTCATTTCTAGCAAGTTGTTAATATCCCCTTATTTGTTTGTGGTTTCAGGCACTCTATCTATAACAAAGAACAAAATCTTTTTTAAATCGGGACATACCATACTGTGTGTGTAAAGGGCATTTGTTGTTTTTTTTATTTCTGATGTCCTTATTGTGTTCGTTTATTCGCTCCCTTAGTTTTCTAATAGTCTTTCCTATGTAGAATGCCTCACATGATAAGCAGGATGCAAAGTATATTACTTGTTCAGTGTTACAGTTCACGAAACCTGGACATCTAATGACCCTCTTGTATGCAGTTGTTGCAACATATGGACCATCATTTATGAATCTACAAGCCTTACAAAAACCACACTTTTTCATGCATGATTTTTTGTTGGCTTCTTTAGATTCAAAAATTTCTTTTAGATTTCTTCCTCTACTGAATACGATAGAAGGAGTTGTGCCTAGATGGTCAGTTATTCCATTTGTGTTTGTGAACACACTGTCCCAAACCTCCTTTACTATCTCAACTATTGTTTTTGTGTTGTCATTGTAAGGCAGAGTCAAGGAACATGCCATATTTTTATTTGTACATTTTCTTGTTTTCATCCCTTCTTTGCCTATTTTTAATATAGGCTTGAAGTTTTCTTCCCTTTTCTTAAGTATTTCGTCCTTCAAAACTGTGACGAGGTCATCCGGGTAATTTCTTTCTGTGAACATTTGGCATAAAAAATCCAACTCTCTGAAAAAAATAATGTCCTTGCTTATAATTCGGGACAACCTAATCATTTGTCCCTTTATTAAATTCCTTTTCTGGAAATAAGGGTGACAACTATTAAAATGTAGATAAGAATTTGAAAAAGTTTTCTTACGGAATATGTTAGATTCTACTGTTCCGTTTTTTCTATACAATTCAATATCTAAATATTCACATTTGTCTTTGTTTATATTATATGTAAACTTTAGAAAAGAAGTAGTATTTTCCAAATACTTAATAAAATCCTTAATTTCTTCAGTGTCGCCTTTCCAAATTAGCAAAATATCGTCAAGAAATCTTAAATAAAGGACCATTTTGGGCCAAAATGAGCTGTTGATAACGTGTTGTTGTTCCCATTCTGCTAAAACTAAGTTAGCATATGTTGGTGCACACCTTGCTCCCATTGCAACTCCTGAAACCTGCTTATAGTATTCTCCATCCTGTTGAAAAAAGTTGTTGAGGAGAATCATTTCCATAAAATCAATAAGTATTCTTCTTTTAACAGTATGGAAATTGCCGTACCTTAATAGGCTCTTTTCAAATAACTCAAGTCCTATGTCATGTGGTATGACTGAAAAAAGGTTTATGATGTCAATGGTGACTAAGTAGGTGTCAGGAGAAATCAATACCCTATTTTCATGTAATTTTTCTAAACAATTCCATGAGTCCTTTAAAATGTGAGGGATGTTTTTTGTCACTTCTTTACAACTAATGTCAATAAAATGTGCCAAGGACTCAGTTTTAGAATATTTTGCTGCTATTATTGGCCTAAACGGGGCGTTGCTTACATCCTTATGGATTTTTGGTATCCCAAACACCTTTGGTGTTATAGGATGTTCAATTACCAAAAAATCATGTTCATCTTTGTCGATACACCCATCCATTAGCATTTCATAAAGCCGCCAATCAATTTTTGTATGAGCCTTGACCATATCATACCTTGAACATCTGGCATAAGTAGTCTCATCGTTAAGCATATTCAACATTTTGTTTTTGTAATCTACTGTACTCATTATTACAACCCCTCCCCTCTTGTCGGGTTTCATGATTCTGTATTTGTTATTAACATGCAATTCATTGAGGCAAAACCTCTCAGCTGTAGTTAAATTTTCATTCTTTATATCTTTTCTTTTTAGTACTTTCCTTATTTGTGAATCACAGAACATCTCAAATAAGTGAATAACTGGATGGCTAGGGGGTATGAAAGTACTTGCTTTCTTTATACTAATAGAATTAACTTCATTTTTCCATGTATCCTCCTGATTACAAAAAAACACTTTCAGGTTTAACTTTCTTGTGTATAGTCTCAGGTTAACTAGGACTCTTCCTATATCCAACTTGAAACAAGGAAAAATTTAAAACCCTTTTTAAACAGAGATACATGGTCTGAATTTACAATTTTGTCAGAGTAGTTAAACAATGAAAAACCACCTTCAGTAATAATGTCACAATGCATTATAGAAAGTTCAGATTCATCTCTCATTTGTCTTAGTTCTAAAGCATCATTATTCACTTCTAAACATTTTTCAGAACCATGATTAGTTGTCACAGAGTCATTATTCATTGCTTTTACATATGTAAATTCAACAGTTTCTGTGGTAACATTTAGTGCATAACTACCAATAGTTCTATCTAAATGGTTGAAGTAGTCTAAATGAGTGTTATTCATCTGTTCCTGTAGTTGTTCTGATAATGTCTCTGCCCTTGGTAACGCCCCCTTAAGCGTTCTGATCTCCTCAATGGCTGCTCTTCTAAAAAATCATGTTGTCCCTGGTCATTCCTATGCATACTACCATGCCCATAATTGTTGCTCTCCCCATGCACATTAACTTCGTCCTCTCTATTGCTAATAGCATTACTTGAGTAATTCTGGTTTGTTTCCTTCCATTGTCTTTTAAATTCCTTGAAATGATTGTATGCCCTATTGTTAGTGTAATCCTGTGAATCTCTCTGCAATTTTTTATTTTTAAAATCAAGGCCTTTGCTAACATATCTATTCATGTCAGCTAGGATGTTGTCTAACCTATATTTATTTTGTTCATACAATAAATCACCTCTTATACTGCTATCCAAATTTAACAGAGTTTCGTTTAACTGGTTAAGCTTGTTATTGTTATTTTTAATAATCAGTCTCATAAGCTGCTTACCAGCATTGTCAAATATTTCCAAAAGTTCCTTAAGTGAATCGTCGTCCTCAAATCCGAAAGGTACTTTCAACACCCTGAGTCCTTTAGGAACCTGATTGAGTTCCAACGAACGTTCAAGGAAAGCGTTATCAATTTGTAACGCTTTAAACTTTCTGAGCTGTTTCTCGAACTCGAGCAACTGTTTATTTAGGCTCCCCATATCGTTTGGTTGTTGAACCGATGAAAATCTTGGTGCTGTTAGTAAAATGTCCAAAGCAGGTAATGAACGTCCTCTCTCCCCTCTCGTATTGCTGCCATCTCTAGCGTTCCCTTCCGGAATCGGCGGCGGAAGCGTGTAATTGGTATTGACTGCCCTGTTCAATCCGTTCCGTCCTCCAATGAATTCCTGAGAACTACCGCTAGCCGGTGGCTGGTTACGTGAGGTCCCCGGGGTTGAATGTAGTGTAAGAAGCAGCTCGTCTGCTTCAGATAAAATCAGGTTGTTAGTCTCAGCATTGTCAGTAGTTTCAGTATTAATTGTAGCGCGTCCTTGTTCTTTCATTAAGGAAAGCAGCTTTTTTGTAAGTTCAAGCTGCTGTTCTAATAGCTGCTCCATCACGTTAAAACCAAAAGTAACTTGTTTAACGAATAAACTGTCAGCAAATGTTACCAGTAATGTTCCAAAATAACCTACCAAGGTTATAAAAACACGAGAGTGCAGCAACCGAAGTGCTCCAAAGAAAAGACAATAAATCCCATAAAAAACGAACAAGTGGAAGACTAGTAATACAGTTGCAAGAAGCACTACAGTTCACCACACGACTCTTCCAGATAAATAAATGCTGTTTTATTCCGTAAAATTCAGACCCAATACATAAAACACTAAGCGCTTTCACCCAGTTCCATACCAGGTTTCATCAGAGTAATTATCTTATGGAGCAGCTCTCCTTAAATACTTTTAAATCATTAATTAATCTGTAATTAGTGTAGTTATTTGATTTAATACCATAGTAACATAAAATAAAATAAAATCTTTTTTATGAAATAAAATGAAATCTTTTTTGTATGAACTTCTTACTATTTATGACAATGCCAGTAACAAGACATTAATAATTAACCTTCAGAGATGAAAATAAAATAATTGTTAAACTCGTACAGTCATAAAAATAAAAAACCTTTTAACAAATGCATTGATAGTTATATTTAAAGACACACTGCTGTTACAGGTGTATAGTTTTTTTGTTTCTATACTATCTAAAAGGCTTGTATAGACATAATCAAAGGAAATTTCTAACAAGGACAACAGCAGGTTTAAAATAACCTTATGTGAACAGGTCTTGGCTATAGAACTTCATTAAAAAGCTTGTCATAGATTTTCATAAAATCAATTCCTAAAAACCAAATAAATACTTGCACAATAAAATAAATATTAATATAAATATTAATGTAAATATCTAGTTATTAAAATATTTAATAAATTTTATTTGTATGTATAAATACGTCTAATTGCCTTAAAAATTATTTTTAAAATTTAATGAAGCTTTAAATGGTATTTGATTTCATTCTCAAGAAACTACTTATCGAAATGGAATCATTGATGCCTGGTTTTTTGTGTGCATCTAACCTGAACTGCCAAAGGCATTCCTTCATTTCTAGCAAGTTGTTAATATCCCCTTCTTTGTTTGTGGTTTCAGGCACTCTATCTATAACAAAGAACAAAATTTTTTTAAAATTGGGACATACCATACTGTGTGTGTAAAGGGCATTTGTTGTTTTTTTATTTCTGATGTCCCTATTGTGTTCGTTTATTCGCTCCCTTAGTTTTCTAATAGTCTTTCCTATGTAGAATGCCTCACATGATAAGCAGGATGCAAAGTATATTACTTGTTTAGTGTTACAGTTCACGAAACCTGGACATCTAATGACCCTCTTGTATGCAGTTGTTGCAACATATGGACCATCATTTATGAATCTACAAGCCTTACAAAAACCACACTTTTTCATGCATGATTTTTTGTTGGCTTCTTTAGATTCAAAAATTTCTTTTAGATTTCTTCCTCTACTGAATACGATAGAAGGAGTTGTGCCTAGATGGTCAGTTATTCCATTTGTGTTTGTGAACACACTGTCCCAAACCTCCTTTACTATCTCAACTATTGTTTTTGTGTTGTCATTGTAAGGCAGAGTCAAGGAACATGCCATATTTTTATTTGTACATTTTCTTGTTTTCATCCCTTCTTTGCCTATTTTTAATATAGGCTTGAAGTTTTCTTCCCTTTTCTTAAGTATTTCGTCCTTCAAAACTGTGACGAGGTCATCCGGGTAATTTCTTTCTGTGAACATTTGGCATAAAAAATCCAACTCTCTGAAAAAAATAATGTCCTCGCTTATAATTCGGGACAACCTAATCATTTGTCCCTTTATTAAATTCCTTTTCTGGAAATAAGGGTGACAACTATTAAAATGTAGATAAGAATTTGAAAAAGTTTTCTTACGGAATATGTTAGATTCTACTGTTCCGTTTTTTCTATACAATTCAATATCTAAATATTCACATTTGTCTTTGTTTATATTATATGTAAACTTTAGAAAAGAAGTAGTATTTTCCAAATACTTAATAAAATCCTTAATTTCTTCAGTGTCGCCTTTCCAAATTAGCAAAATATCGTCAAGAAATCTTAAATAAAGGACTATTTTGGGCCAAAATGTGCTGTTGATAACGTGTTGTTGTTCCCATTCTGCTAAAACTAAGTTAGCATATGTTGGTGCACACCTTGCTCCCATTGCAACTCCTGAAACCTGCTTATAGTATTCTCCATCCTGTTGAAAAAAGTTGTTGAGGAGAATCATTTCCATAAAATCAATAAGTATTCTTCTTTTAACAGTATGGAAATTGCCGTACCTTAATAGGCTCTTTTCAAATAACTCAAGTCCTATGTCATGTGGTATGACTGAAAAAAGGTTTATGATGTCAATGGTGACCAAATATGATGTCAGGGATGTTATACTCTTTTGGGGTGGATAGTTGTTCCTTAGGGGGGATGGGTGGGAGACATCTGCACTGAACCTGTTTTCCAGGATGTAGGCAATGCCAGTGGGTTCAAGGTAGGTTTAGTCAGTATGCAGTAACTCACAGCATATCAGTGAGTGTCCACCCAGGTTCCTGACATAACTGAAGAAGGCTGTGTGATAGTCCTACGTGTCTGTTGCAATTGTCTGGTAGAAGCGGCCCTTAGAAAAGTCCATGAGTGATTGTAGCTGTCTGCTAGTACAGATCACAGATGCCTTCCCAGTCTGGGATTGTGCTCTATCATGTAGTAGCTTCCTCCTGATGTTGTACAGCCTATTAATGGCTGGGGTCTACCAGACAGGTCCCCTGCCATTGTAGTAGTAGGTCCTGTTGTTATTTGGGATAGCACAATCCATGCAGTCCACTAGGTGTCCATAGAATGTGTATGTAAAGGATGCAGCAGTGTGAACCATATATGCCACTGTCTCACAATCTCTGAAGGATACCACCTTGCTTCGGTAAAGTGAGATGTTGGCTCATGAGAAGTTCACCAAGATTACCCAGGATGGGTGTGTGGAGGGTATATGTATGTCCTGTGAGATACATGTATGTTCTGACCTTACCATTGAGGGGTATATCGCTGGTGTGGAACATAGAGTCCCCATGTTGGTGATGATCAGGTCCAATATGTATTCCCCCTTGTGGCTGTGCTTACTGGTTGTGCCATAGCATATGAGTCCACAAATTGTAGCGACTGTTGGGTGAGGGTGTTGGGGCTTGAGTAGTATCGCCAGTCAATATTTGTATATATGAAGTCACACAATATAATGGTGTTTGTGGAGACCTTCATATTCTCCATAGTTCCCACGAAAGCTGAGTGTGGTTCCTGAGTTTGGGAGTGTGTTCTTTAGCAGGCAACAAACTGAAAGGCAGTATTGCACAATGGTAGTTGTATATGTATGGTCTGTGATGCTTTGTGCAGTGCTACTAACCTGGAGGTGTGTGTATCTGTGATGTATATGGATACTCCCCCTAGTTGTGTTGTCTGTTCCAAGCCTTGTTGTCAGACAGCATGGTATGAAACATAACCTGGTAGTGCTGGTGTGCATAAGTGAGCCTGAACCAGGTGTCTGTCAGTGCACAGATATTGCATTCCTCCATACTGAGGAGAGTCCTGAGTGATCACAATATGAGGTTAATACAACTGTTGTTGAGCAGCATTACCCTTAGTTTCATTTAACCTGTAATGTCTATGGTGGTGGGTTTGTCTTCTGAGCCCTGCTTAAAAAAGGCACTATGGTGGTAGCAAGAGCCTTAGCCAGCATTCCAAAGTCCAAGGGTGACAGGTGCAAGCTGTCCATAGTGAAGCTACGTGGCATGTTGAGCATGTCACCATACGCTTACAGACACTGTATCCCCTATGAATGAAACAAATTTGTTAGGCAACTGTTAAATGTGATATGTGTGTCCATATACTGTGACATCATAATTGGTGGGTGTAAGATGCTAGACTAGGTCAGGGTCATACTGGCCTGGGCTGCATGATCAGAGTGTTCCACCATGTATCATGTCATGTGGTCCAGGGAGTAACATCCGAGGTTATACACACCAGCATGGACAATGATGGTGCCAGTCTTGTACTTGCTTTGTAGTGACCTGACTGTTTGTGTTATGCAGCAGATCCTGACACCCAACAGACAGCCCAAAGTGACTATTCCCTTGTTAGGGCTGGTGAGTGGTACGTCAGTGTGTCTGACAATAAGTGTCATCTATTACAAGTGTATAAGGTGTGTTGTTTAGCCCGAAGGGCAGTGACTGTGTGGCACACTGAAATTGTGAACATTGTGATATGTAGGTATTGTAGTGGGGTAGCAGGTGTGTATGTGTCTGCTTTGGAGGTCTCTGCTGCTTAGGTAGATTACATTTACAGCATCTGAGTATGTCTATGTGTGCTACTGTGGTTTGAGTGCTGTTGCTAGAGGATATGTTAGACTGATATGTGGTGTGTGTGATTATCTTCACCACCTGATAGACTGTGCCAGTCATGGGTCGAGAGAGTTCAGTTCCCTGTATGTCTATATAGGTGAATCTCACACATATATCTGAGTTTGTCATGAGGAGGAGAGGGTTGTCTGTGTACATGAGACAGATGTGACATTGTGTCAATATCACAATATACACCAGCTGGACTGAAGAGTACACACAAAACCGACCCCTGGACATGCCAGGATATTATCATGACATACTCTGTAGCCTGATCACAAAGGATCAGTAGGGTGTTAAGCACATAAAAGAGTATAACAGGAATTAGTGCTCATGTTCGTTGGTGTTTTGTAAAGAGTAGCTGAGAAAGAGTCCAGACTGAATCATGACACCTCCTTCAGCTATGTCATAAATATCAATGTACACCCATATATGTCCTGAGTCAGGGCCAACTGTACCTGATTTACAATGCCAACATCATGACAGACAGGCCCTAATGTACATACCCATCCCACACTGACAATAGTCCACATCATCATACCAGGAGATGTCACATGTAGAATGGATGAGCAGCTACCCCCACTGCCAAAAGCATGGCAGCAGGTGGAATACATTGATTCCCAATATGTGTCATGCACAAACTACAGAACAAACAGATCATGCACCTGAACAGTCAGCTGAGCCTCACCCCTACACAGGATGTGGAACCATTGAATGTGTCACAGCTACATGTGGCAGTCCCCACAAGTGTTGGTGCACAACACACCATGGGAAGTCAAGTCCAGTATGCCTATGAGGTCTGATCTGCAAGGTCATGGAGTCCATCATGGTTGCAGTCATAAACAGAGCTATTGGAAGCTGACATACATTCAACCCTACCAACTGTGGTATGTTCATGTGCGGATCATGGTTCCCAAAAATGCTAGACTGTTTGCAAGGCAGCCGCCCAAGACATACATCAATGAACACATCTACACATGTGTCACATAGACTTTGAATAGTCCTTTATCAACAACCCAGACACATGTAGTATCCATAAAACCAACAAGCTGTGCATAAAATATGTGTTGACATATGACGGAATGTCAGTGTGTCCACAGATAGATCACACAAGGTAAGGATTCTGAGGTCTTGTTCAAGCTGTTGACACCTGCTGACCCACATGGATCATTCCTGGAACGGCATAAAACAAAGTGTACATACATCCCCATGTCCAGTCTGATGATGTCAGCACCCTATAAATACAGCAGGAGAAGGGAAACCAGCCAGTAAAGCAAATAGCGCGTCATGTTAATGCGTCTCTCTCCAGTATCATAACATAGTTAGGTCGGGGTTTGAATCCTGCAAATGTTGACTGTGTGTGTGTCACTGTTGGTCAATGCAGTGTGGGTTTTGCTTTTACCATGGTATGACATAGTATGATGACAACAGTAAGTGCATTGCACACATCAGGTACCTGCGTGGCAAATATATATGTGTACATGTCCCCTCAATCAGTACATAGGTGTGAAGCCTGCATACCACATGAATACATTTGTTTCCATTGACAGGTTGTGCCGCTGCTTCTCAGATCATAGGTCACATATGTATGTATGTGACACGGCTATCCACCGTCGTGTTCTGTGGCCAAGGTCATCTGTGGCACACACACCCATGACTGTTACTTAAGAGTAGTGTGAGTGAGGGTATATGCCTGGGGTACATGTCAGACATGGTCATACACAACAAAGTCTGCCAAGAACGGACAGTCTTTATAGGTGTACGACCGCCTTGTGGATATGCATTCAGGCCTCTAATGTCTTATGTGATACACCTTGGGACTCCACAATACCTATGGATAAGGATACCAAGGGACACATGACATAACATGGGTCTGTATGTACACAATGGTACTCAACATACATGTTGAGGGCTACCACCTGTGTGATACTGACGGGATAGTATGTATAGTACATGAGGATGACTATGCCATAGTCGGCTTACTGCTGTATAGCATGTATCAGACAACAGGTATCTGTCTGTATGTTACCCTTGTGTAGGATATGCGTCCCATCCAGGGAATGCATTTTAGGCCAATCTATGCATTCCCAGATTTGAATGGACACATCCCTAGTGTGTCTGTATGTACCTAAGGGGGCTATATGACACACAGGTGTGGTCACAGTAATGGGTGGCGGTCATTACCACTGGTTAGTGTTATAGTGTAGCACCGGAAGGATCCAATTGATACTGGGTTCCCTACTACTGTGTGTCATTCATCAGGACATCATCCAATGATTGCTTATAGTCATGCTGTTGAGGTTGGGTATACTACCAGACCGCAAATCATTGACAGATATTAACGGTATCACCCACAGCATAGTGTCAACCCATGTCATACACACATCTACCCATGTTAGTACATAACTGTAGTAGAATGCATACTGGCCATTGAAAGATGCTATGAGATGTTAGCAATGTGTACAACAGGGTGTGCCAGATGTCCCGTGTGTCCACTATGCACGTACATCCAGACAGTGCGCACCCACCATGTCCACAGATGTACACTTGCTAATCTATACTGTACACATCACACACATACTGTCCACTCACTAATACATGCTGGCAACACGTCACACATCAGCCAAGTGGCACACGGGTGGATAATACATACTCAGACCTAACAGTGGTCTAAACAATGCTACATTGACAATCAGAGCTTTGATGCATAATGTCTGCTCAGATATACCTACAAGGATGTAGTTACATTTCCTTGTTGACAACTTGCTATTATTGCTACATGGCTATAGTGTCACCCTGTGCATCAGCACCATGTTAGCCTGTCCCTCCATCAATAATGCAGATGACAGGAGGCGGCACAGCTATCATCATATGCACAGGGCATTTTGTTGTTTGCCAGAGCCTGACATTGACCCATCCAATCGACATGTCTGTGTGTGTGTGTGTGTGTGTGTGTGTGTGCGTGTGAGGGACAACATTACAGCATGGGCCAATGTTGATGTAATGTGTGTGTGTATGTGTGAGCCTTAGTTGTTTGCTTAATGTGTGTGTGTCTGCATGCACACAGCTGCACCATGTGGCTGCCATATATGGTGGTTTGTGGGACAGCCACAGACTGTACCTGCTAGGCTGTACATATCACTGTCTCTGGCCACAGACACAGTACCTGTGCCTGGCAGGGGTGCTACGGACAGTATCAGGTACCAACCCTGACTGGGTACTGTCATCAGAGGAAGAGGTATGATGACTGGACCCATGTCCCTGCTGGGACTGGCCAGAGCCATGTGCACATGGTCTACTGGGACGGTCAATGGACAGGAGAACACCGGCATTGCTGGGGCTGGTACTGCCACTACGGGATCGGCTGTGAACTGAGGGCTGTCTGCACCCACTGCCACTGTTGCTGTTGCTGGCATGCATCCGTGTCAACATTGCAACCATCCCGCATGGTCCTGGCTCAAGGAAGACATGTTGTGGATGGCATCTATGATCTCCCCCCAACATCTATCAATGACCTCGTTGTAAGTCTGGATGGCACCGGCAAGGCCACGGATGCTGTCATCGATAGCGGTGTAATGTGCCCTCTGCGTCCTAAGTCCCTGCCTGGTGTACCATTCCATACATGCCTGAGCCTGCATTACAGCCTGGAACATAGTGGTCGTTGTAAGACCTGTGAGGGTACACCTGCCAGGGGCAATACGACCAGTGGTGCTCCCCCAAGAACCCTTGGACCTCCACCTATGTGGTACTGTTCCGGGTCTATGGCTATGTCTGCTGTGAGGGGATGAAAGTGCCATGGGTACCACACTGTCCTGGTCAATGCCAACTCTATGCTGTCCCTCGCCTATGGCCATTGGTGGTGAAGGATGTAATGACAGTATGAGTGTGTGCATAGATGGGGTTGAACGCTGTGCACTGTTGATTGGTGGACCAATGACAGACCCTGCAAAATCTCCCTGTGCCAAAATACATATGTCATCATCACCACTATCCGTGGCAGTGGCTTCAGGTCACCTGCTGCTTTCGCCAAACCCTAACTCAGCACCTGTGAGAGCAAGACAGGAAACACACTTTACGGTCTGCACATGCACACATGCACACATGAACACATGCTCACATCCACACATGAACACATGCACACATGCACACATAAACACATGAACACATGCACACATGCACACATGCACACAGAAACACAGGAACACATGCACACTCCTCACTACAGCAGATACATACACACACAACAGCAATCCAAAGCATACTCAATAGTGGTTGAAGGTGGGTGACAGTATCACAAGGCAGACAGTCACGTCACACATGTCAGCCTGCAGAATAAGTGTTGATCAAGTCCATGCAGTGTGAGTGTAGACAGCCATAGTTAATGACACTGTACATGGCTGTGGTGCATGTGTGTACATGTTCAGTGATTGTCTACACCCTGGAACACAATGTGTACAAGGACACAACATTTCTGTGCAAGTATTATAAGCTCTGCAATGTCCTATGCACCATCACTCACAGGTATACATACCATGGCTGCATGTGTTATCTGTGTGTCACATGGATTTCCATGTTTGATTGCAGTATCTGCATCTGTAGCAGATAATTGTGGACACAGGTGTAGCACATGCATGCTATGTACACACACTGTATGAATGCTGCATGTGTACATGATGGAATACCAATCCTGGACATGCCCATTGTAAATGTATGGGGTGTAGTACCATTAGCCATCATTACTATGCATCATGTGGTCACTCAAGGCCACTAAAGTGTGCTAGACCACCGCCTAGCATGCTGTACCTCAACCGCAGTGCCATGGCTAAGTTCACAATTACACAGCCAAGTTGCTCAAGGGTGTGTGAGGTGTCCAATAGGGAGCATTGCCTAACATGACTGTGTTATGTGTTGAAGAGTGTTGCACAGCCCCATGTTAGGCCCCTACCCCTCAGGTATAATATGTGTGGTGTGTGGATGACATGTGGGATACTGAAGTGTGACCTGGCAGCGGGTGTCCCGTTACAACATGTGTAGCATGTTGAGGTGTACTGCGTATGACAAACGTGTTTTGTTGTGTACATGTGTGTCAACTATGCCTATCCAATGTGCAGTACAGTGTTGCCACATTTGTGTCTGATGCTCTGTGCATTGCAAGTGATTGAGGCAGCTACTGACTTTACTGAGATGTTTAACGTCTCACAGCAAACATGCACAACATGCATTATGCGTAGGTGTGTTATGTGTACATGGCCTACACCTCACCTATGACATGCACATTTCAATATCAATTTTAAAGTGTTATCACACTCAACAGCATGTGTCGTCTGCCCTGCTGTCACAACAGAGGGACCTACAAGAATATGACACAGTTTGTCAGTGGCCACAACTGTGGCATTGCTACTGTGAGTGTGCTAAACTACAGTAGAACAACAGGCATAGGTGTACAAATACTATTCACAATATCAGTATTGCACACAATAGGCAGCACAACTGCTAAACACAGTACACATCTCACATATGCATAATCTAACAATACAGGTAACAGTAGTCTACAGCTAGGGCATGTTACCTGCATGCTCCATGTCACCATGCTGGGTGGCTCCGACCTCCATGATGACACATGTGTGATGTTGTTGCTGCTGTAGACCAGGAGCCACCACACTTAGGAGCAGTTCCTCCACTCTGGTGAGGGGGGATGTATGGCCACCCCACCACCTGTGGCAAGCTGTTGTCTATGGATATCAGACACACGCCGACGGACATGTCTAATTAAATCACTGCAGTAATGGCGTACCTGCTCATATGTCCAGTTATGCATGCCCATGTCATTTACCCAACAAACAAGATCTTGCCACAGTGCAGTACACTCCTGCTGGTGCTGGCTGGCCCTGGAAAACAGCAAGGTATAGTGCTGAAACAGGCTGTGGTGGATTTCCTGTTCCTCTGTGGCTTTGTAGGAGGGATTCCTTTAATGAGCCATAAGCCTGGAAGACAAGTAAACGATATGTGTGAGCAAGTCATGTGGCACACTTAATATTATACAGTACAGATATCAGTTAACTGCCATATATAGCATCTGTTCGTCTGTCAGAGGATACACACATTCAATACCACATATCAGTGCTCAGCCAACAACTGGCTGACAGTGTCTGCCACACTCCATATAACAAACCAGTATACACCAGTACTCAGCACAGTGTTTGGGATCCAATGCACAGCCTTGCCATGGGGTTGCATATCAAGCTAATGCATGAAGGAATATGTCATCTATTGCAATGAATGTGAAGTACAGTTACAGTATAACCAGTAACCCACCCTAGTCGTTGATGCCATACCCCTACCTAACATATGTGCACAGTTGTTATTATAGCTGGCATACTGCTGTAACAGAGTATACATGTTGCTAGGTACACACGCAAACCCTACAACACACATGTGATTGCAGACATGGTACAGGCATCATTACACACACATCAGACATTCATACAACACACAAATGTATGCTGACACAGAAGAGCATTTCTTGTGTACCTTACAGTACTGTGTGCCCATACTTACAGATACCTATGCCTGAGGTATGTAATCTGTGCAGTCTACA